>NW_024423786.1:29423565-29497075 GCF_017311325.1 Ursus maritimus
AAATAAATAAATAAATAAATAAATAAATAAATAAATAAATAAATAAAATTTAAAAAAAATAAAATAAAATAGGGAAGCCTGGATGGTTCAGTACGTTAATTGTCTGCCTTTGGCTCAGGTCATGATCTCAGGGTCCTGGGATCGAGCCCCTCATAGGGCTCCCTGCTCAGTGGGAAGCCTGCTTTCCTTCTCCCCTTCCACCACTCATGCTCTCTGTCATTATCTCTCTCTCTCTATCTCAGATAAATAAATAAAATCTTTAAAAAAAATAAAATAATTCTTATGCATTTTGGAAAAGATGGAAATAATTTAAAAATATACCTTAGGATGTCAATGTTGTTGAAGTTTTTCGTCCAGTAAACATGTTAGCTCAACTGAAGGACACAGAGAAGAGACAGCTTCATTCTCAGCCTTTAAGAAACTCAGTTTCTTTTTTTTTTTTTTTTTAAAGATTTTATTTATTTAGTCGACAGAGATAGAGACAGCCAGCGAGAGAGGGAACACAAGCAGGGGGAGTGGGAGAGGAAGAAGCAGGCTCATAGCGGAGGAGCCTGATGTGGGGCTCGATCCCATAATGCCGGGATCACGCCCTGAGCCGAAGGCAGATGCTTAACCGCTGTGCCACCCAGGCGCCCCTAAGAAACTCAGTTTCTAATCGCAGATGGATGTAAAATCCCTTTTCAGGAACAGATGATTTTGGTGTTTCGTGCCAGCCTGAGTTTTAGAAAGAAAGCAAAGTTCCAACCAGCCCCTTTATTGCTAAAGTCTGCTGAACGGTTGGAAGCCAGGGACACCACAAATGGCATGCTGAGGAGGAAAAGAAATTGAAATGCAAAGCGTGACTAATAATAAAATATTATTCTTCCAAAAGTTACCGTTGTGAACATTTCTATCACCATCATATGCAATTTCCTTTGATAGTGGGATGAACCTCTAAGGAAGCAAGTTGGGGCTTCTTGCAAAGCAAAGAAATTAGCAATTGTTCAATGACTAAAAGGACAGTTGTGTGAGAAGTTGCCATAACAACATGATGAGGCTGTCCCTGTGGCTTAATTTCAGTCACATTGAATTGGTCTAGATGTCATGTTTTAAAATATGAGTCAATATTTTAGGGATTTTGAAGAGAAGATGTAAATATTAATTGTATGGACTGAGTTCTCTTCTGAATGCAAGCCTGCCAGTGGGAGAGCTTCCAATTTACTGTCCTCATTTCTCTATCAAATAGAAGTATTTTTCTACGAAGCAGAGCTGAAATGCTCTTTCTTGAAATCTACTTGCACTGCACAGAAAATGCAGTAAACTATCACGCGTGCTACACGTTGCCACCTTCTCTCCAGCATTTCATGGAAAATGGGGACATCCGGGGACATGGCGAGGTTTGGCATGTCTGGATCTTTGTGGTTTGGAGAGTACATTCTGCTGAACCTGGGACTACCTTTGAACGCTTAGCACTTACTTATTTGTTAATAACTGCATATGAAGGCAGTCTTCTATAATATCTGAAAAGCATGGGCTCTGGAGTCAGATTGCCCAGATTGTAACTCTGCCTTTGCCACCTGCTAGTTTGGGGACCTTGGGCAAGTATAGAACTACTCTAATTCTCCAGTTCCTCATCTGTAAAATGGATATAATACTAATCCTCTCATCTGTAAAATGGTAACATAAGAATTTTTTGTTTGTTTTTCATATGTTTACCTCATCCATCCATAGAGATGAGTGTATTTCCTGGCAGGGAGTAAGAACTCTGTAATAGTATCACTATTGTTTTGTTACTTCCATCATTGTTGTTGTTGGCTTTTTTGCTATTATTAGCACCAATTAGGTGTCACTCATTAGGCGGTAGAAAGGCTTCAAAGCTGAACCATAAATCCCAGCATTGAAATGATCGTCTAAATCCTGGGGAGGCGACGTATGACTTGAGTAGTCAGGCAAGAAAGGGCTGAAGAAACTGCTGGATGAGGCCACCTGTGGAGCATCCTTCCCTGAGGCTCCAAATAGGACCCCCATGCGATGGAAGGAACCCGTGAGCCTGTGCCACAGCAGGGTTCACGTGGGCATCCCCATGTTCCAGCATGGCTCTGCAGGGCTGCGCTTCCTGCTAAGTGATATTTACCAACTTACCTGGCTTCTCTGGGTGATAAATGCATCACCAGTTGAGTACTTTACACTTGTTTCCAGTTTGTAAACCAAGCTGCTGTAGCTGGCATGACACTCCACCTACAATCCCATGGATGGAATGAGTAATTGCATTTCTGAATTTTCTTAAATCTTTGCTTAAGTTTTCTCATCCTGCCAGAGTGAATTCAGTTTTAACCTTGGCCATTATGGGGATGATTTTCTACCCCATATTCCCTCCCCCCCACCCTCCACCAAGGGCGGGTCTTACGTGGCCCCAAAGAAAGCATGGTGTATCATTCTCTGATGCTGCATGACCTGCTCAGGTTTGGCTCACTAGAAGCAGGACAGAGGTGGAAACTGGGAGCCTAGCTTTCACCCTGCTTAAGCACCCCAGAGTAATTCCCTCTGAGATCTTGGTGACCCCAGAGTGCTGCGATGGTTGGGCCGTTGGTCCCAGCTACTCAGAACATTCCCAGCATTTGTCTTCTTCACCATCTTCCCTGAGAAATGCCTCCCTCCCTCCTCCTACAACCTTTGAAGGGACTCCTCTCTCTCCACCAGCTCTAGAAAACCCACTAATAATCAGTTCAGTGACTGGGTTTCCACATAAGACAGGAATTGCTGCTGACTTCAGATCTCCCCCAAGGCAGGGAAGCCCAAAGTCTGGCTGTCTGAGATGAGAATCACAAAAAATATAGGAAGAACCGGAAGAAGTAAATACCATCCCCAAATTACCCTGCAATTTTCTATCAGATCGAGTAGCTTCATTCATTTGCTTGATTTCCTGAGTGCCCACTCTGTGCCAGGCAATGCATTGGGCACTGGGGCACGGGAGTGAACTAGGCACTGATCCTGTCTTCAGGGACCATCTAGAAGCACAACAGCAGGACACCCTGGGCTGGGTCCAAATCCCACAGGTGCTGGAGACTGGAGCCCGCTGCCACTGCCAACTTGGCCATATTATTATTTAACATTGATGAAACTCACGGTTGCTTTTATTTCTTTGGACGCCACTGGTGGAGGCAAAGCTTGTGAAGACAACCATTTGGAAAGTCACCAAAGGTTGTTATCAGGGCTTTATTGAACTGGGCATTCCCAGCTGAGGTATGCCACTTTTGAAAGGTGTCACTGACTGATTTTCACCGCCGCTTGACAGGAGTCCAGATTTCCTTAGAGTTTTCTTGGAGAATCTAGAAAATGGAGGCCAATTATTAACCAACATTTTGCTTCTCACCTAGAGGCCCCTGAAGTACATCTTGCTGGTGCTGAATTATGTTTGAATGACTTTTTGCCCCTTTCTGGTTCATCTAGCACAGTTTTGTTTCTCCAGCAAGAGTTTGAGCTTCTTGAGAGCATAGCACACCTTGTTTGCACTTACATAAATACTTAAGGAGGAGAACTATTTGCGTTCGTTTACAAGTTTAGACTTCAGGTGATTGCAATTTTTATACCCTTCCAGGTACAGTATACCATGTCATACATGTTACATTTTGCTCCCTTGATGATCTGTATTGCCTCTTTTGGCTGTTTATACCTAAATTGCCTTTCTGTGCCCGAATGATGATTTCATTTTACTTTTCAGTAACTATTCAAGGAAATACATAAGGAAGTGACTTAACACAGTTGGCATGCATTAGATGGCTTGCCTGGGGTTTTTAAGTGGGAATGCAGAAGAGAGAGAGGTAGGGAACAAACCAGCAACAATCCTCAGCTTGTCATTTTCTATTTATTTGTAGCCTCACTGGCACACAGTTTATTTGTAGCACACAACTGATAGGTGTTTGGTAAGTAATGAAGGAAAACAGGGATGCAGTCTACTACAGTGTATGAGAACATGGGCTTTGGATTCTATGGACCTGACTATGAGTCATTATTCTGCCCTTTCCTTGGTGGGTGATTTTAGGCTGGTCACTGTACCTCTTTGGTCCTCAGCTTCCACATCTGTGAAATGACAGTATATTACTGTCTGCTTCAAAGGTTGCTAGGAGGGTGAAATCAGGTAGTGCATGGAAAGTGTCTAGTACTCAATCATTATTATGCTTTGGGATGTCTTTATCCACGTCTCTTGGACATTTCACAAGGTTTCCAGAGCAAAGCTATGGAATGCTAGAACATTCACCATGGACTTGATGCTTTGGAGCACTTAAGGAGATATTTAAACCAGCTGATTAAAAGAAAAAAGAGCTTGGTTAATGTGCATAATATTAACCTCTCAGCCCTTTCCTCCTCTTGCCCTGATATATGAAGGTGAAGCAGATGAGTTTGCCCTCTAGCTTTCTTCCATGTATTTTTTTTATTATCCTATGGTATATTTTGTGATTTCTTCTTCTACCCTACTCATGATGGTTAATTTTATGTGTCAACTTGACTAGGCCACAGTACCCAAGTATTTGGTCAAATGGTAATCTAGATGTTGCTGTGAAGTTGTTTTTTAGATGAGAGTAGCATTTAAATCAGTGGACATTCAATAAAGCAGATTACCCTCCCTGATGTGAGTGGGCCTTAACCAAGCAGCTGAAGATCTTGAGAAAAAAACGACTGACCTCTGATGGAATTCTGCTTCTAGACTGGACTCAAGCTATAACATCACCTCTTCCCTGGGTCTCCAGCCTGCCTGCCTACCCTGCACATTTTTGACTTGCCATTCCCCCAAATCACAGGAGCCAATTTCCTAGAATAAATTTCTCTATATGCATCCTATTGGTTCTCTTTCTCTTAAGATCCCACCTCCACCCCTACCTATTTTTAAGTCCGATTCCAACTAGGCAGGCTTTTTATATGTCAGAGGGAAGGGAAGAGACAGGACACGAGTGTGGCTTGTATTCCACACTCCTCCAAATATGGCCATATATCTGCACCCATGCAACTGAATCTTTGCTTCGCTTTCAGAGCTCTCTGTGATGCTTGATCATTCAAGATGACAGATTCTCGAGGGAAGATGAAATTCAGTACACTTTCCTTCATAAGGCATTCTAGTAAGAATTTCCAGGATACAGGCTGGAGAAAAAGATTTTCCAGTTAATTAGATTAACCAGAATGTGTCATTCCTGAAGCAATCTGATTAATCCATCCCTTAATGTATTTTGAAGAATATTCACAAGAGACTTTGAGAATATTTAAAGGAAATTCTAATTTTGAAATCACAAAAGCTAAGGAACAAACAAATTTTTCAATATGGCCCTGTTTATTCAGTCTTCTAAAAATCTGGCCAATTTTTTCCATTTCAGATTTTACTCTTATAGCACTAATTTATCACTTGCTTTTAGACTAATTTTCCAACTGGCTTTCTGCACAATGATTTAAGCTATATTAGAATAGCTTGCATTTCAAGGTAGGTTTAAAATTTTCTTCAGAGGCAACATTTGTGATTGGGTAAGCTTGTTGAACTTTTATGCATCTCAACAATCCAACGCCTACTTACTTGGGTTTCATATGGTGTGGTTAGCACTTTGACTAACATATTTCCTAACTGCTTAAAAAATTATGAGTTTTTGATATCTAACATATTAAAATGGGATTCATTTTGCATTAAGTTAATGTAGCTTAATAGACTATGATATTTGCTGAGGGGGGGGGAAAAGAAATCCTGACCATCTTTTAATTTTTTTCTGAGCTGTGCATGGAGTTTCAATAAAATACTTTGAAATTTACCTGGGGAAAACACTCTTACAGCCTGCATTTATGTTTGGGAAGTTTAGCAGGGTATTGCTGAATTTAGTGTGCCATGATGACTACTCTTACTTATTATTGACTTTCATCAGTATTTTCTGCATGGGCTCTCCTGGGAATGGGTCTTCAGGTTTTAGATGCAAATGGGATGAAGCTAATATCTGCTTGACTGGTGGCTTATGTGTAGAGTTGAAAGAAATGCTGGCTGATGTATGTTACAATCACGGAGGCAGCCGTGGTGAAATGCAAGTGGGGGAGTGAGGAAGATTATGTTTCAGGTTGAACAGAAACAACTCAGTGAGGAGCTACTCAAGTGAATATAGGTTTTCCTCCAAGATAGAACTACGATCAAGGAGAAACAAAAGATGCTGCACTTCTGACAGAGTAAAGTAGACACTTTACGTTCCCAGCCCTCCAGGATTATTTATTTCAGGATGACATGCTTTTTATAGTCAGTTAAATGTCTGCTTCTCCCTCTCCCTCTGCCCCTCCCTCTGCTCGTGCTCTCTCTTGCTCATTCTCTCTCTCTTTCTCTCTCAAGTAAATAAATAAAATCTTTTTTTTAAAGTTGCTAAGAGTAGATCTTGAAAGTTCTCATCACAAGAAAAAAAAGTTTTGTAACTGTGTGGTGATGGGTATTAACTAGACTTATTGGGTGACAATTTCGCAATGTATACACATATCGAATCATTATGTTGTATACCTGAAACTAATATGATGTTACATGTATATTGCACTTCAATTAAAAAAAAGAAAGAGAGCTCTATTTTGATACTGAGTTTTTAGCACTCCCTTAAATTTTGCTGCTAAGATGATCACCTCACTTGCCTCCCTTTAGTCCTGCTATATTTCTGCTTGTTAACAGCCTTTGGGAGGAAAGCTCCATATGACAGAGAGCACAAGCATGGGGTGGCAGAACCTTGCTCAGAGCTCCCTGCTGAGCAAGGAGCCCCACGTGGGGCTCGATCTCAGGACCCCAGGATCATGACCCGAGCCGAAGGTAGATGCTTAACTGACTGAGCCACCCAGCTGCCTGTCTTTTTTTCTTTTCTAAAAGATCTTATTTGTTTATTTGAGAGACAGAGAGAGCATGCGAGCTGGCAGGAGAGGGAGGGAGAATCTGAAGCAGACTCCACACGGAGCACAGAGCCCAACATGGGGCTCAATCCCATGACTGCAAGATCATGACCCTAGCCGAAACCAGGAGTTGGCTACTTAACCAACTCAGCCATGTAGGCGCCCCTAAATTCCTGGCATTTCTGAATGCCTTTCTCAAGAGCTACTTAGGCTCCTCTGGTGTGGGAGAAAACTCCCAGGGAGAGGATACAAGTTGGACACATGAGATGGGAAGCTGTCAGCATATATGGAGACTGTACTGCAGTTGGGGTGGACCAAGAGGATTCAGAGTGAGGGAAAATAGAGTGAGAGGTCCCAGAGCAGCCGACGGCCAATATCTCATTTACCTTTCCCAATAATGCCATGAGAGTTGGTACTAGGGTAAAGCAAGTGAGTGCCAAAAAACACAGTAATCAAAGACAACTCATACTTTAAAAACTCAAAATTAATGCAAAAAAAGCATGCTAACTAAAAATATCAACATTTTATTTTATTCATTTACTTTTTTGATAGAGAGAGCACACACAAGTGGTAGGGGGAGGGACAGAGGGAGAAGGAGAGAGAGAATCTTGAGCAGGCTCCATGCCTAGTGTGGAGCCCCAGGCAGGACTCGATCTCACCACCCTGAGATCGTGACCTGAGCTGAAACCAAGAGTTGGATGCTTAACCGACTGAGCCACCCAGGTGCCCCTAAAATATCAACATTTTAAATAAAGACAGAACTGACCCCACACTTGCATGACTCTACCTTACTTGCTTCACTGCAGTGCTGGCACTGGTTCCAGTAAAACTTTATTTACAATCTGATTTCTTAGAATATTGCATTAAAATATGATTTATCTGACTACTGATTTTCCGGTGCTCTCTTAAATTTTGCTCTTGAAGCTAGTGCTCTTAGCCTTGATACCAGTATTATCTCCATTTTGCAGATGAAGAAGCCAAGGCTCAGCCACGTGAAGCAGCTTGCTCTAAGTCATGTAGGTGACTCAGATGACTTAGAGTGAGCACTGTCAGCCACGATGCCGAGTTCCCTACCAATCACTGCCCTTTAGGTGTCTATGTCAAGGAAGTGTTGAAGTGATGCACAGTTCCCCACTTCAGGCCACCCTCCTAAACTTTCTCCTATTTTGGGTAAATTGTGGTTAGATTCTGCACAGCTTTATTGGAAAAAGCACAGCAGAGTTAAGCTGATAAAATGTTGTAACTGGCTGCTTATCACATTACACGTAGATACTGCAAACTGATAACTTGCCAATTACACAAAAGGTTATTGACATGTCACAGCTGCATGTGTTTATTTCACAACCTTAGAGTAAAATCTGCGAGTATGTGTGTGCCATAAAAAGAAAAGTTGGACATTTTATAATTTTGCAATATCTAATAATTGCACATGAATGTACCTGATTTTCCATTAGCTAAATGGGGTTGCCAAAAAGAACTAATGAATATTGCATGGTTGAGTTCTGTCACTTTTTAAAAGAGAAACTGGACATGAAATCATTTCTTTTAATACAGAGACAAAGACAAGTGACTTTAGAATTTAATGAGAGGTGCTGGATTGGAAAGCTTGCTTCCACAGACTGACTTCCTCTCCACACAGACCTACAGAAGGCTCTCAGTATGGGTTTATGAATTGATTGACAGCCTAACTGATGGCCTGTTAGACACAGAGCTTTAGGATACAAAGCAGGTAAATTGTCCAGGTTGGTACAAAGCACCTTGTATAACACATCTAGCTCTTTTGTTTTTGGGTCTTCACAAATGATAAAAGTGTGGGCCAGGAGTTTTTCCTAACAGACTTGGAGAGAACTCTTCTGGAATTTCTGGTTTGGCTGTTTTCATCACAAGACTTATTGTTGGTGGTCACCAACTCTTTACTTCCTTGCTGACCATACCATGCCTTTGTTTTCCTGATGATTGGTGTGAAAAGATTTCCCTCCTCAAAGTCAGGTAGAGATATTTTAATGTTGCCCATTTGGATAGGCATTTATTTGCCCCTTTACTTAAAATGATTCTACAGGCTAATAAGACAACTGCTTTGGTTATGTCTCACTGGAGATGCCAAAGTGGACAGATGTTCACCAGGTGGCCACAGGTTGTGTTTAAGACCCAGCTTCTTGGAAGTGGGACAGCTTATGGTCATTATTCATTGAGTTTCTAAAATTAATTTGAAGTGTTGGCCATTAAAGGAACAGAGAATAAATGATTTCTAATACATTTTAGGAGCATAAAATTAGAATTGTGTGGCTTGATGGACAGCAGTCTAATGTTATTAGCAATTCCTTCCCACTTGAAAAAGGGAGGGGCCGTGTTTCTTCGAAGTCACAATCTTCATTTTTGTACTTTGTAAATTATTAAGCATTCTATTAGAAAAATAATGAGGAGCTGCAGATTAAATGGCAAAGGCATAGTTAGTAAAAAATGCCTTTTGATAATTTCGATCTTGGGAATGTGATGATGGGTGCGGATTAGAAATAGACTGGTTGGTTCCGGATCTGAGTTCTTTTTACTGTACCCTAAGATGGGCCTAGCTCTAAATTCGGTATAAGAACAATAAGCCCATTCCATGGCCCGGAATTAAGGACATTATATATGTATGGGAAGTGTCAGAATCAATTAAATTATCTGCTGAGTGAGTGGTGTGGGAAGAATATTGTGCTATGATCTTGAGAACAAAGGAAATAAAATATAAGAGCTCGTCATTGTCAATAGAGAGCTTACTGTCTGGCCGGGGAAACAAACAGAAGTATATAGTTCAAGTACAATTCCAGAGAGCTGCAATATACACAGGTAAAATGAAGTGCTAAATTGTATATTGGAGATAACCTGAGAATAATGGTATTTTTTAAAGGTGCTACTTGTGACAATCATTAATTAATGGATTAAATAGGAGAGTAATTGCAGGGGTGCCTGGCTGGCTCAGTCGGTAGAGCGTGTGATTCTTAATCTCAGGATTGTGAGTTCAAACCCCATGTTGGGCATGTAGTCTACTAAAAAAATAAATAAATAAATAAAAAGGAAAGAGTAATTGTAGCCAATCAAGAAATAGGAAATATGACGTGATATGATATGCTTGCAATGTACCTCTGGCATTTATTTCTCTATCCCCTTTTCAGTTATTTTTTATCTCTGGCCATTAAATGTTGGAGTTCATGAAGACTCAATCCTGAGTCATCTCCTTTTCTGTCTTTACTCTCTCTATCTGAAAAAAAGCTCATTCATGACCCTGGCTGCAATGGCCTCTCATAAACAGATGTTTCACAAATTCACATTTCCAGCCCAAATCACTCCTCTAACCCTAAACCCATATACCCACAGCTTCATGGATATTGCTTCTTGGATGTCTCAAAGGATAAAAAAGCACATGTACTAACCTGGGATTATGATTTAATTTTCTTCTAAATGTAGTCTCCTTCCAATGTTTGCTAGCTTGGAAAATGGCCCCACCATCTATCTGACTTATTCAATAGGCAGAGGCAATCCAGAAAAGTGGAGGTCATTGCTGATGTTGCCATCCTTCTTGCTCTGCTGGCCAGTTCATTGTCAAGACCTGCCAATTTTACCTCCTATCTGTCTTGCAAATCTGACCGTTGCTCTTCACTGTACCAACTCTATGCCCTGTTCCTTTGTTTCTGTCATGGAGTCGTGTTTCTTCCTTTCATAACACCTAGTCGGTAGCTAGTAGATAATTGTATTAGACTCATTTGTTTCCACCTTCTTCCTTGGTAACAAAACCTAAATTTTGTTCGGGTATCTGCCCCTCCCTGTGTAACTTAGTAGAAGCTGTCTGTATTTCGATCTCTTAGTAAATCTCTTTCTAATGATTGGTTTAGGGGTAGGCACATAACCGTATTTCGGACAATGAAACAAAAAAGAATGTGTGCCCAGCGGCTGGGGGGGATAGTATTTCTTGTTGTTAAAAAGAGGATTCAGAAGAAAACAGTCCATTTTCTGTGTCTGCTGACCAGGATGGGCTGCCTGGCACAGTTTAGTTATCTGCTGCCAGTCTGAGGAGAGTGAGCACAGAAAGAGGTGAGAAGCACTGAGACATCTCCAAGCAAGTGGAGTCACGTTACCGTCAACTTCTTGTGAGAGGTGGCACACATCCATATTATGTTTGCCAATTTGAGGTGGAGATTTTTCTACCGCTTGAAACTGGAGCTGTCTTAATGGACATAATAATTGCATTTTCAGCTGCATGATTATTTGATTAATAAAAAAAAAAAAGAAACAGTTTCCACCCTCTTCCCCAACTAGCCTGTATCTATGTCTGATTTGCTCACATTGGATTCTCTCTATGGAGGACCATGTCTGTACACAGTAGCAATTCAGGGACCATTTGATGAATGAATGAATGCCCTAGTCATAGAACTGGTAGGTGAAGATGTAACAAGAAAGTAAGGACTCAAAAGGATGTTTGATTAATGCCTGTCACTGGTAGAAGGAGCTTCGGAGAGAAATAAACCAGGGTGGTCTGGATGGCTGCAATGACCCTTGTAGAGGAGGTAAACTCTGAGGACATCTTTCAGCACTGGCTGGATTTGGACAGGCAGATAGACAGTAATGGTGGCAGTGCAGGAAGAACACACAAGGAAGGGATTCAAGGGCAAGAGAGTGCAGTAGAGAGAGCACATTTTGTTCAGTGCCACAGCTTGAAATTTGGAAGACCTTGTGATTTGATGACAGATGTCCCTGAAAGCTACATGTAGCGTGTGGAGTCACTCTGGGAGAATTGGAGAATCCTTAAAGATTTTTGAGCAGGAATGTGCCCTGATGGTATGCATCTTGTTGGTACTTAACTCCTGGGTAGGGGTGGCCCTCACTTTACAATCTCCAATTATTAGAGAAAGAGAAGGCCCCCATGTCCATGATTGTACAATTATGCATACAATGGGTAATGGAATTTAAAAAAAAAAAACCTTTCATTTTAAGCTTTTAAAAGCATGTCTCTCTAGTTGAAATTGAAAGAATAATTGCATACACAGTGTCTTACCTGTAGGCAGATTTCATAGTCATTCATTTTCAAATATCTGATGTCAGTAATTTAAGTAAGACTTCCAGGACATTATTCCTCTGTGCTACAATGTCGGCTACTCAATAATTTCAAATTGATTCATTGCCATACCTAATGGAAAAAATCATTTTAAGCACTCTACCCATTTTCCCTAAGGGAAAATGCTTGGGGCGCCCACCGTTCAGTGGTTCTTATGATGTCATGACTTGATTTCACATGCCTCTTCAGGATGTGTTTAAGGGATTTGGAATTGAGCTTTAAATATCTGTGAATGCTAGTTGGAAAAACCAAATATCTTTGAAAGTTAAGTTACTTGTGCCTTGAAAACAAGAATTCCACGAATAAAGTTTTTGGAATGATTACTTGAAGTAGTTATAAATCCTTGCTAATTTAATTTTGCTAGTTTTATTTATTTAAAATATTTTTAAAATTTATTTGACAGAGAAAGAGCACAAGCAGGGGAAGGGGCAGAGGGAGAGGGAGAGGCAGAGTCCCCACTGAGCAGGGAGCCCGATGCAGGGCTTGATCCCAGGACCCTGAGATCATGACCTGAGCCGAAGGCAGATGCTTAACCGACTCAGCCACCCAGGAGCCCAAATTTTGCTAATTTTAGGACTTCTTAATATTTGCAACTTGGTACATACTCTTCTAGAAACATTGCACATATTTGTATGTATGTAAATGTGGTTATATTCCGAGCCATACTTATTAATGAAAAAATTGTTTGAAACCTAGAAACTAGGCGTACCTGGGTGGCTCAGTTGGTTAAGAGTCCACACTGGGTGTGGAGCCTATTTAAAAAAAAAAAAAACAACAACCACCACCACCCAGAAATTACGTCCTGCTTATTTTAACTCCTAACTATTTCTCAGACCTTTATTTATTAGTTTGATTTCTTTAGTTATAAGTAACAGAATGGGAATTTGGCTAACTTAAACTCCCAAAAAGGAGGGTCAGGTCTCACAATCCAGGGGAAAAGCTGAGGCCTCGGGAGGGGCAAGCAAGGGTATAGAAGGGCAATAGTGGAGTTTAGGAGATGTAGGGAACAGAAAATAGTGTGATCCCCCGAGAACACTGTCATAGGGATAAAGAGGCTCCATCTGTCTTCAATCCCTTTGTCCTTTGGCTCATAATTCAAATTCCAGGGAGAGACAAAGGATGAGTATAATTAGCCTAGCCTGAGCCTGCAGCCCACATCTTCCCACCAAGCCTAAAGCCAGTGGGGAAGAGTCTTCCCTAAGGCCTTCTTTCCGAAGGCCACTCATGGGAAAAACACCAGATGTTACAGCACCCCGCATCTGGACCCTTAGATGTCATTTTTCTCCAAACTTGTTTCTCTCAAATTCATCCTCCATACCGGCTGCCAGAGTCATCCCCATATAACCCCAAACTGGCTATTCTTCCTGGCTTACCACTCTGCAGTGACCCCCTTAGAGATCCTGTGATTTTCTGGTGTCGCTTGTTACCTCTCTCAGCCTGGACCTGACACTCCAGCTTCACTAACTTCTCCTGGCTTAGCTCTGCCCTGCTCTCTCCATCCTCTGGGTTCCTGTCCTTCTGTCCATCTATCACTGGGTTTATCACAGGGGGTTACAATGTTTGGCGTTAGGGTCTGTTTCCTGCAGGAGAATTATATCCCATCTGTTTTTGCATCTCTAGGCATTGCACAACACCCAGTTTTATTATTATTTACATTACTTCTCAATAAATTTTGCTGAATGAGTCAATGAATGAACACAATGTATTTTTTCCCTCGATGTTCCCTTACAGATAACTATGGCAAAACCTGACATCTGTAATAACTATTAGCTTTTTAAAAGTTAACTAACTTCTAGTAGTGCTGTATTATTGTTCACCCAAATTCCTAAAGGGCAATTTTTATTTGGGAGCCCTATGTTCACCGTGAAAAGAATCCTATTTATTTCCATTTATTTCTTATGCTTCCTCACTATTTTAGGAGTGTAGAGATAAAGAGGCACATTTTCATAGTGAGATATATATTGCTAGGTACTTTCCTAAAGCAGAAATTGGAAAATCATGGAGCGACTTGGAATAACTTAGATTACCACAGGTATTATTCTGCTCACTCGGTCCCCAGTAATTTCATATTGCTCCTCTTCTAGTACATTTACCTCCCTGCCCCCCCGCCTTTTTTTTGCTACTAGCAGCACATTGTAAACGCTTGTGAATTTGTTATCAACTATGGCCCTCAAATCCTCTTAAGCCTTTCACTCTTTAGAAGAATTCTCAGTTTATGTTTGTGCTTCATAGTATTTTTCCCAAAGTGCATTGTTTTATGTTCTTGTAAATTGAACTCATCACACTTAAACTCGTGTGCCTCTCCAAGGTCTCTAGATTATTCTGTGCTGTTGATCTATTTTTTCACTGTTTATGATTTTCTGCAAATAAGAGTAATGTACAATTTATTTTGCGCTTCAGATCATTAATAAAGAAATTAAATAGCATGTGCTTCAGTTTTTGCCTTCTGGCACCCAGCTTTTCCCAATTTGACTCTGGCCTGTTAACAGTTATTTTTTATTCTGTCAGGCTTTTCTTCTTGTTAAAATATTGTTATAATATATTTTTTTAAACAGAAAGTAGCTTGTAACTTTTCTTAATTTCAACACCAAGGAACAGATTGCCAAGATAAATTATGTCAGAAGACATCTTACTTACCCCTGGAATATATATGTTTTGGGGGGAGTGTCAATTGCTTATTATAATATTTATTGAGAGTATACTAAATGAATTATAGTAGCTAACACTTATGTAGTACTTGCCGTGTTCCAGAACTATCCTAGGTATTATACATGGAATGGTTTATTTAATACTTACAACAACTGTATGAGGTAGGTCCAGGCATTTCCTCCATTTTGCAGGAAACTGAGACCCCAAAAGGGTCTTGCAGGAAACTGAGACCCCCCAGGCCTGCTAAAGTGCATAGTCAACACAACTAGTAAATGGCACGGCTGGGACTCAAACACAGGCTGTTTGACTTTGGGGTCTGGACTCTTAACCATCTCACTATATTGGATTCAAACCAGGTCTCCCTTAGTGAGAGGTACTAAAGTGAGTCATATGTGGGTCTTACCCCGAGGTGTTTACAATATAATATAGGGTTTGTAAGGAAACAGCTTGTGTCTTTCGCTCCCTCCCCCTTCCTCCTCTCCCCAGTCAGTGAGAAATCAGCTTTCAGCTCCTTAACATTTCCTCTCTCCCTCCATATTATCATAGCCTTGGTTCAGGACACAATTATCACATGCCGAGGTTCATATCACAATCTTCCCAACTATCTCCCTGATTCCATCCTGGGCCTCTAAAATTCATTCTCTACAATGCAGACTGGATTACTATATAAAAACATAAATGTGATCACCTATCTTCCCTGCCTAAAGCCCTCCGATGACTTCCAGGAACAATTCCAAACTCCTCAGCAAGCGTCCAAGGCCCCTATCCCTCACAGTTTCCCACTTCCTCCTCTGAATTCCATACCCTGTGGAATTCATCTTGTGCTCACCTGTGTTGAGTCCTTTGAATGAACTGTTTTTTCATTACCCACCGCTTGTGATTCCCTTACCCCCTTCCTAAAATGTTCTGTTTGACAAGATCTGGATCCTGTACCCACACTTGGAAATGGGAGTGGGGTGGGATCTGTCTCACACAAAATGTAGGGCCTATGAATGAAAGAGTAATTTTTTTTGGATGAAAATAAGGACCCTGCTGCCAGAATATGAGGAAGGAGATGCTGGTCAGGAAAACCCAGTTTATATCCATTTAGCATCAACCATCATGGGCATAGACTACAAATGCAGTACATGACTTATTTTATTAAGGGTAATGAGCATATACTAGATATCACATAGGGCTCTTTATTTGAAAGTCTCCAACTACCCAAACTGATTCATCATTTTGATGAACCTCTTCTTTTGAATAATTTTGAATAACCTCTTTAACCAGTAACTTGAATTTCACTTAATATATAGAGAAAGTGATCTAGGAAGAGGTTAGGTGACTGCAAATCATTAAAATGTCTGTAAGGAAGAAATTTGAATTTTCTTTGCAACAGAACATCTTTGAAGCAGTGCATCATTCATATAGAATATTACAGCTCAGGGAAAGTCTTAAAATCCCTTCTTAGCTGAGATACAGGTGCCGCTCCCCTACTCATCTGCTTGAGAATTTATCATTATGATGGGACAAGTGTCACGAGTGAACTGGACCCAGAACTGTGAAATCCAGTCAGTCTGTTTTGCCTGAGTTCATCCTAACGCAGGTGGAGGTTATCTAAATGGATGTGGTCAAGGTGCTTTGTCGTTTATCATTTGAAAATGCTTGCCCATCTCAGGAAGTTCTTGGCTTCATTAGCAAATCAAGTGAGAACTGAAGCTCATTGAATCTATCTAACCGTCCCACTTTTATGTGGGATAAATTTAGGTTTGGGGCTTTAAATGTCCTGCAACAATCAGTTATATGGATGAACCATGGGCCATTAACTAAGTTTTTTCATAAATCCTGACATCTCTAGATATGCCTTGTGTTATTAGCCTTTGAGGTTATTGTGCTTTGGGGCCGATACAAACAAAACAAAACAAAACAAAACAAAACAAAACAAAACAAAACACATCCCAAACTTTATTCTGACCTTGAATAATACAGATAGAGAATGAAATGTCTAGGGGTTAAGAAAAGACATGAGCATAATGTCTATGCTCAAGTGAGGTATTTCTGTGTGGTCAATATTCTTAGACCCTTGAGCATAGCATGAACAATGGCTTCCTCCGGGCTGATTTCTCACTAAAGTAGCATTTGTTCAGCTTTCATGGATAATCAATTGTATTGGCTGGTAAATGAGACCAACAATTGTTCCTGAAGCTATTGGCATCTCAGCCCAATCTCTTCTAGCCCAGTCTATGGTCCAGATTTGAGTATCAGGGGAATATTGAGAGCCCAGAAGTATCCGAGCAGATTGGAAAAATATCAAACGCTTTTTAAGGAGTAAAGCCTGGTTGCTGATTCTAGATATATAGACATTAAAAAGCTGAAGCATTATCTATTTTTCTCATACTTTGTGTAAAGGAATGCTGTGATTATTATTGCATTGTAACAAACTGTCCCAAAACTAAGTAGCTTAAAATGCCTGCCTAAATTTACTCACTACTAAGTAGGTCAGGAAATGGGGAAGGACTGAGTTGTACAGTTCTTACTTGGGCTCTTTCATGAGGTTACAGTCAGGTGTTGGCTGGAGCTGTAGATATGTGGGCAGAACACCCACGGTGGCTTACTCACATGGCTGCAGTTATGTTAACCATTGGCTGGGGCTCAGCAAGCCTGTGTATCTGACTGCCTGCACATGGCATTTTCATTATGTTGGTCTCAGGGCAGTGAGATCTCTTACATGGCACTTGGCTTTAAGCATCCCAAGAGAGTAAAGCAGAAGCTACATGGCTTTTTCTAACCTCGCTTCAGGATTATGCAGCCTCCCTTTCACTGCATTCTTGTGGTTATAAGTCACTAAGACCAGTCCAGATTCAGAGAGAGGGGGCACAAACCCCCATCTCTCAAGAGAAGTGTGTCCAAAAAGTTGTACACATGCTTTAAACCATCGCAAAGGGTCTCCAATGGGCATGTGGGAATATCTTCCACTTGTTGCCCACGGTGATTTTTGGAGTATCCACTATCCAGAAACTTCAACATTCTTCATAATACTGGGAGTTATGGAGACATGATTTTGCCCCAGTGTTCCTCATTCAGGCCCAGCATCAAATAGCAATGTATTAGTTCCCTTCTGAAGTAGAGCCAAGAATTTTATCCCAACTGTTGTAGGAAGAAAGGAAGAACTGAGAAGAATTTGGATCTGATTCAAGAAATTGGGATGTTAAATCCACCTGTAATGCAAAACCAGTCTTACCTAGCGCTCTGTAAATTCTCTACTGAGTTTGACAAGATTTTATTTTTAACCTAGTAAATGAAAAACCCATTTGAACTACCTCGTTCTTGAATAGCCACATATTAAAGATAAATATGAGGCCATGAATGATATGTTGTCTGCTTTGTAAAATCAAGAGAATACAAATTGTTCAGTCTTTTTTTTTTTTTTTTAATAAGCAATTTCCTTCTACAGACCTTTAATACTAGCAAATCTGTGAAGGTCTATTGCTGACCTAGATTATCCTATAGAAAAATGAGATCTCTTCAAAGTCAACATTAAAATTCACATTATTCAGGGCTTTCTTTTTCGTGGTTTATCTTACAGCATGCCTATAGGAGCAGTTTCACTTCAAGTACAATGGTATCGCTGCTGGCTTTAGCTTGGTTGGCCCCTTGGTGTTATCTATTATACAGGAGAGGTTGCTCCTTCATTAATAAACTGATAAAGGGCTCGACTGTCTGCCCTCAATTTCATTTCTCTCCTTGGTGAGACAGTCTTGCAGATATGATACACTTTGTTAATGCTATTTTACATATGACGGTATGGCACCTGCTTCATCACAATTATAGTGGTGGACTATTACTAGCTCTAAGCAGACTAAATCTCAGAGCAGACTCATGTAGATATTGTTTTAATGACATCCTAATGAATGATGGGTTTTATATTTTGAGCAAGTGAATTAAACTATGTTGTTGTTGCATTTGTACCTGTTGAAAGAAAATAATTCTTGACTTGATACAAGTGGAAGTTAATTTATGATAACTATAAAAATTACTTAATATTTCAATTTTTTTTTCTGTTCCTCAGGGCAAAATATGGCTGGCCGATTCTTCTAAAGTCCTATTAATGTACTTCCTGCTACCATGTTGGTTAAAAAGCAAAGCAAAACAAAACAGTCCTATTTTAAGAATGACCTACTATTTTAAAAACATAGTGATTTTTCTAATTGCAAGGGTAATACTTGAAGCAAAAAGGAGGCAAGAATAGAAACAATAACCCCTTATCTCACTGCCTGAAGGTTGTATGTTTATATCCTTTCAAAGAATTTCTCTGATGTATGGATATACTTTCACACACATACTTATGGATTATATCTGAATAAGTAATGCAGTCTCATAATTCAAAATTCAAAAAATAAAATGGTGATAAAACAAAAAAAAATCTTCCTCCTTTAGAACTTCAGCTGTCCAGTTCCCTTTTATAGAGGCTCCCACTCTTCTCTATTCTCTCTTCTTGCAGAGATGTTTTAAGTAGATTCAAACAATTAACGTATATTTTTTCCTTTTTACCCTCACCCAAATGGTAACTTAATATTCAGACTGTTCTATGCCTTGTCTTACAGTTCTGAGGCTAGAAATCTAAAATTAGTGTCAACAACATTGGTTTCTTTTGAGGGCTGTGAGGAAGGATTGGTTCCAGTCCTTCTCTCTTCATGGCTTGTTGTTATCCACCTTTTCCCTATGTCTCTTCCGCTTCATCTGCCCTCTATGTGTGTGCCTCTGTGTTCAAATTTCCCCTTTATACAAGGACACCAGTCATCTTGGATTAGGGCCCACCCTAATGATCTCATTATGACTTAATTACCTTGTAAAGACTCCATCTCCAAATAAGGTCACGTTCTGAGGTACGGGGTGGGGGTGGGGGTGGGGGGTTAGGACTTTAATATATGAATTTTAAGGAGGAGACAGTTAGACCCATAACACCTGTTTATATGTCATTTTACTCATAATAAAGTGTATTCAGGGATAAATTTCAAGAATTTGAATAGCTGAATAAAAGGTTATGTTCATTTGTGGTTTTTAGAGAGATTCCCAAGTTACCCTCCATAAAAGTTGCACTAAACTGACAATTCTCTTGAGCAATGGATGAGCATACCTTCTCCCTTCGCCCCTCACCATATGATGATCTGTTATTGAACTTTGGGTCTTTGGTCATCTAATACATGAAAATGGCTCTTGATGTAGTTTTAATTTATACTTCTAATAAATGCATAAGCGTAGTATTTTTTCACATTTTAAGTGTATGTTTTAAAAAATATGAAGTCAAGCTGCAAATACCATTTTTTAATTCTTTCTTTTTCACTTAAGCAATATATAATGGGCATGCTTTCATATTATGCAACATATTTTTACAACAGCAAAGTCATATGACTTCATACCATCCCACTGCATGTTTGTATCAAAGTTTATCTAATTGACTCCCTATTGTTATACACTTATGTTGTTTCCAACATTTTTGCCACTAAAATAATGCTAACTATAGAGATAAATCTTTGTGGACAGCTGGGATAGAAATAAACTCTCTGGTTTTTTTTGTAAATAGTTTTCAAACCTGAATTAGTAATTAAATGAGTCTTTTCAATGCCCCACGTTTTAACCCTCTTATTTCCCCTACAAAATGTGATTGCCTGTGATTTCAAGAAAGTTACTTTTCAGCAGTTGAGGTTGGGCTTAGATTTTTTTTCTGTACTACATTCTAATTTTCCTGTAATGAAATTCATGTGTCTCTGAAATCAGCTGTGCCATGCACTACATCGTATTGTAGGTATGAGTGGATGGTATTACTATAGCAGAACAGTTGGAAATATATTTTCGCATGTTTGGGGTCTTGTATCTCTCTATTTACAGTTGATCCTTGAACAACGTGGGGTTTAGGGGTGTCAGACACCCGCACAGTTGAAAATCCACATATAACTTTTGATTCCCCAAAAACCTAACTATTAATAGCTTGCTATTGATTGGAATCCTTACTGATAACACAGACAGTTGACTAACACCTATTTTGTATGTTATGTGTATTCTTATAACAAAGTAAGCTTGAGGTAAGAAAATGCTATTAAGAAAATCATGGGGAAGAAAAAAATACATTTATAGTATTATACAGTATTTATTTAAAAAAATCATCTATGTGTAAGTGGACCCATGCAGTCCAAACCTGTATTGTTTAAAGGTCAATTGTATAGTTTATATGCATTTGCTGAGCTAGGCAGATTAACAGCAACCAATATTTCCTGAGTGCTTGAAGTGTATTAACCCATTTAATCTTTTCAACAAAGACAGGAGGACTAATGGGAGATACTGTACTGGACAGCTATCACTACAATAACACTGTGTAATAACCTACTGTACATCTCAATGCCTTACAATAGCAAGCATTTAATCTTGTTTTGCTCATGGATCTACAGTTGGCTATGATTCTGCTGTGCTTGTGTGGCATCAGCTGACCTTTTTACAATCCACCTGTTGAGTCCAGATTTACTCCTCATTTCTCTCACCGCCCCCCCCCATTTGAACCAGCAGGTAGTTGTAGAATGTTGCTCTCATAATGGATAACAAGAATGTAAGAGGCAAGCCAACCCATGCAAGCACATTTGTGGCCTCCTTTAACATTTCCTTCGTCAAAGCAGGTATGTCAATGACCAAGTCTGAGATCACCAAGGCAGAGAAGTATGTTTTGTTCAAAAAGGGAGAGAAATGTAAAATTATGCACATAATTATATCACAGGAGTGTGAAGAATTGGAACCAATAATTTAACCTGCCATAGATACTTTTGAAGAATGGATGAATAAGTGGAAAATTTCAAAAGTTCCATATAGAGACCAAAGCCATTATTTCTTTGTTAGCATTGTGTCTGAAATCCTATAGGGCTAAAAGCCCCATAAAAGATCTTAATTTGAGAGGTAGTTAATTTGAGAGGTTCAGTTAGGACCTGAAAAAGATCCAAACATTTGAAAGAACAGCCCTAGTTATACACAAATTATAATGTACTGGAGAAGAAAATAAAGCATTTGCATAAGTAATTCCATGGCAAGATATAAGATGGTGAATGTCCTTCAAAGACCAATTGCAAATAAAAAGGTAGAGGGATTTCTATGTAATAATTCTTGGTTTGATCTTGGTTTGATCTTAAGTTCTTTAGTAATGAAAACAGTAGAAGAAATTGCCTAACAGCTAAATTGGGAAAAATTTTTATTTTCCAGAAATGCTACAGATGTACTTTTTATTATGCATATTTAAGAGGAGACTATAGGAGTTCCATGGTTTTAGAAAAACAGATTAATGTGTTTCTTAAGCCTTCTGTGTTTCAACAAATTGAACAGTCTCGAGTGTCAAAAGGAAAATGTGAAAGGAAAAAATATGTTACTATGAAGGATCATATCAATAATAATGTAAAACAATGAGACCCATTGTTAAGAAATTTAAAAATCCCTTTAGTCTTCAACTGAATTACGAACTGTGAAGTTAGAGAAACAAACAATAATAACTTTCCAAAAATAATTCATTTGGGGTCACTGCTGGAGATTAGAGAAATTCATTCACCTTTGGATGTAGGAAACCATTGCTAATTGTCAGTCTTGATATGAAAAGCAGTTATGGTAGCTTAAGAAAAAAATTTCTTAACAATAATCTCAATTTTTATTGCATTGTTTTGACCTAATTATCTGAAGGATCACTTAATGGTGAAAAAAAATCTATTGAGGCTAAGATTGAGTGCATTTTCACATAGCTTATTTCAGAAATTGAGACAGATTTTTTTAATAGAACATTATTTTACCTTTAATGATATAGATGTTTGAATTAATTTTTCCCAACAACTTGCTAAGATTTTTATAGCCTATGTGAGAGTAATAGAGAATGAAATTGGTAAGCAATGGTACCAGAAAAGTCATTATAATGTAAAAGAATTTCACCACAGGAGGAAAATTTGGGGCACAGCTGAGATGAATGGTTTTCACATCAGTTTGATACATTCTAATGTGTTAACAAGGATGCAGAAATAACCTAAATGAATGGAGACAATAATATAACAATTTAGATTCTTGGTTACTGTGTTATCAGAGGATTGTGAGATACTTTCATAAGATACATGTTTAAGTTCAAAGTTCACATATTGTTTATTGGATTATTCTCTCAGGTGGAAATTCTTAAAAAGGAATCTTTTGTGGTCATACAGGAAGAGTACAAAATTCAGTTTTCCAAAATTCAGTTTTCCAAGAACTCAAAATTTTGAGTTCTAACTTTGCCATTTACTAATGAATTACTCAACTTCTCTGAGGTTACTTTTCTCCTCTATAAAATGAGGATATAGATATCAATTGCCAAGTCTGTGATAAGTGCAAAGTGAAATAATTTTATAATATAACATAATAAACATAATTATATGTGACTCAATTTGTAAATATAATTTAGTTTATAATGCATGATTATATATACCATCATATATGGATATAATACAATTGTTTCACACATATAGGTAGTCAAGAAATTGTGGTTGCTATTAATATAAGTATTTTCCAGCAGAGAGATGACTCTTTATTTTTTTTATTATTTTTTATTTTTTTTAAAGATTTTATTTACTTATTTGACAGAGGTAGAGAGCCAGAGAGAGAGGGAACACAAGCAGGGGGAGTGGGAGAGGAAGAAGCAGGCTCCCAGCAGAGGAGCCTGATGTGGGGCTCGATCCCATAATGCCAGGATCACGCCCTGAGCTGAAGGCAGATGCCCAACGACTGCGCCACCCAGGCGCCCCAAGAGAGATGACTCTTTAAAAAATATTTTACTTTTTTGAAAATACACAGATTGCCATATACATATTTTTAAAGATTTTATTTTTAAGTAATCTCTACACCCAATGTGGGGCTCAAACTCACAACCCAGAGATCAAGAGTTACATACTCTTCCAAATAAGCCAGCCAGGCACCCCTGCCATATGTTTTTGAGTCAATTAAACATGCAGATATTCTGTGCAATAATCAACTGCCATGATTAGAGGGGCCTACAGAGGTGTAAGCGTAGGATAATAGCCAGTATGGTAAGTTAAAATACAGAAGAGGATAATGCATCTGTGAAATAATCAGTATATTTGTCATCTATTGCTGCATAACAAATTATCCCAAAATGTATCAGCTTAAAACAACCAACATGTATTATCTCCCAGTATCCGTGGATTGGAGATTAGCAAGCAGCTTTACTGGGTCACTCTGGCTCAGGGTCTCTCATGACATTTTAACAAAGACATTGACCAGGGCTGCAGTCATTTGAAAGCTTGACTGTGGCTGGAAGATTCACTTCCAGGATGGTTCATTTACATGGTTGTTGGGAAATGTTCTTCCTTGTCATTTGGACCTCTCCAAAGAGCTGTTTGGGTGTTTTTATGACATGGTAGCTGGGCTCCCCCAGAGGAGGTGACCCAGAGAAAGCAAGATGGAAGCTGCAATGACTTTCATGCCTTAATCTTGAAAGTCACACACAAACACTTCTGCATACCTCACTTGTTGGAAGTCAGTAACTAAATCCAGCTCCCACTCTAAGGAGGAATAGCAAAACATTGTGGACATATTTTAAAAGTGTAACAGTCTATGGAAAGTATAATTTGATGCTTTATGTTTGCTCTTTTAGTTTACTGTTATTTTCTCATGCGACTAATAAGTTAAGTGATACTAAGGGTTTAGAGGGCAATGAGTGTTTAGTAATACTGGTAAGAGTTACTTCTTTAAAGAGAAAGTAAGAAGATGGTAAGGGCTAGAGTTTCAGCTCGGAAAAAACTAAGTCTTTAGTGTCTAAGATTAAAGAATCAATAAGTTATTTATTCACTTACAAATATTTAATAAATAAAATTTAACGAGACAAGATGTTCCTTTATTGTTGACCTAAAAATAAAATAGTGAAGTGAAGGCAAGTAAAGCCCTAAGGGAAAAAAAAGGCTTAGACCATCACATCCAGGAGAAAGATGTCAGATTATCTGTCACACGTGGGGTGGCTTTGCAAAGTTGTCTTTGAGAGATCTCTAAGGTAGGGAAAAAGATCTATGGTTTAAATGTCTCAAAGAAATAGAAATCAAGTATTGATTAACTGTACTAATTGAGGGTGTTTGGATTATTCCTACTGTTTTTTTCATTTGGCCCTGGATATTATGATTTAGAGAATTCACCGTTCTTTTCCTGTTTGATACGTGTTCTGGGATCATTATCAGGAGATTGCTTTCCCTGGTTATGTGTTAATTAAGGGGACTGGAGTGGAGATTGGTGGGTGCAATGTAACACAAAGGGAAGCCAGTCTGTCCTTACTATTCACTTCAGATTTGCACTTGTCTCATTCTGTTTTCCATCAGTTAGGATTGATGGTGATATATGTCGGATCTAAGTTGCAAATTTTTTTGACATCAAGAAACAACATTCCATAATCATATTGAAGAAATAAACACTAGGGGAAAATCTAGAAAGGAAAATATAGACATTCTAAAGAAAAAAGGTTCCATTGTACGACTTTGAAAAGGCATGTCGTTTCAAACTTTTTTCTTCTCAGTTTGACTTGAGTGTGAAACGTAAGGGAGAGAGTGAGTGCATGAGACAGCAAGTAAAAATAGAGAGAAGATTGCCATTCTGAATCAATTGAGATTCGGTTTTGGAAATGAAAAAAATATGTATATTAGGAAATTATAATAAAATGCTGGGGAAGAAACAAGTGGACTAAGATTGCTAAGAAGGAAAATGTAGACTCCATCCTACACTGGTAGAACTGACCTGGGTCTATTGACTTTTCCGACACCGCCTTCATCTGCAGGCAGGGGAACCCTGCCTGGGACTTTGGTAATGGGTCTCTTAGCCACAAATTTAGTGCATAAAGGCATCCAGTGGGAGGTAAGATCTATTTTTGTGGTGCTAAAGCATTTGCATTAGTGCGCCCTAATTGTGTTTGCAGTCAAATTGAAGACTATTACCAGAGTGGGAAATCAGCTGAACGATCATAAATAATTGGTCCAATGAGTGGCAGAGCTGCCCAGTCAACATCATTTTTGTGTTCAGTGGTGTTTAGGCAATGCCCACTGGGTGCCTGGCATAAATGAAGCAAAGGCCGCGATTCCTAGAGAATTACCAGGCCTGATTTCCTCTGGGCTCCACAGTACTTTGCTCTGGGAGCTCCTAATCCTTTTGTGCCACTGCTACTTGCAAAAATAACCTTCCCCACTCCTGGTCTACTTCCTGCTTCCAGCTTTCCTCATCTGAGAAGGGTAATCCCCCCTGCCAGCTAAAGCTCAGGGTGCAGGGCTGGAATAAGAGGAACTTGAGGTCATTGCTGGGTTGTCACAGTCTTTACGCTTTGACCCTGAGTCTCTGTCAGGGCTTCTGAACCATGGCATGGTACTGTCTTTAGCTTTTGGGTGCTGGACAGACTTCCAATGTAAACCAGAGCCTGAAATCCAGCAGTCATCCTCTCTGTCCCTCTTTCCTTCACGCCTCATATCCAACCCGGCAGTGGGTCTTGTTGCTCTGACCTTCCAAACAGTTTCCAAATCTGGCTGTTTCTCTCCATCACCAGGGTTAGTCTCCTCTCTTTTGCCTGGACTGCTGGAATAACCTCTGCTTTCACACTTACCCTCTTACATAGTGGCCAGAATGATCTTTAAGAAGCCAGACAAATTATCTATCTATCTGTCTATCCATCTATAGATTTCATTACTCTTTGTGCTTTAAAAACACCTTGAATAAAATCTAGGCTCATTATATTGGCCTAAAGTTCTTTTGGACAGACTCTGACTCCTGGCTACAGCATCTCCACGACCTAGTCTCAAATGTTTATTGCTGTACTGCGAATGAGCCAAGCGCATTCCACCTCAGACCTTTATGTGGGCAATCCCCTCTGCCTAGAATGCTCTTTTCTCAGCTTGTATGGCTGGTCCACACTACCACTGAAGTCTCTGTTGACGTCACCTCCTCAGAAAGCCCTTTTTATTTTTTTTCCTCTTTTTAAAAAATTTAAATTCAGTTAATTAACATATACTGTATTATTGGTTTCAGAAGTAGAATTTAGTGATTCATCAGTCTTGTATAATACCCAGTGCTCATTACATCACATGCCCTCCTTAATGCCCATCACCCAGTTACCCCATCCCCTAACCCCCTCCCCTCCAGCAACCCTCAGTTCGTTTCCGAGGGTTAAGAGTCCCTAATGGTTTATCTCCCTCTCTGATTTCACCTTGATTAATTTGTTTCCTCTCTTCCCCTATGATCCTCTGTTTTGTTTCTTAAATTCCACATGAGTGATATCGTATGATAATTGCCTTTCTCTGATTGACTTATTTTGCTTAGCATAATACCCTTTAGTTCCATCCACATTATTGCAAATGGCAAGAATTCATTTTTTGATGGCTGAGTAATATTCCATTACACACACACACACACACACACACACACACACACTTCATCTTCTTTATTCATCTGTTGATGGACATCTGGTCTCTTTTCATAGTTTGGCTATTGCTGCTATAAACATTGGAATGTGGGTACCCCTTTGGATCACTACATTTGTATTTTTGGGGTAAATCCCTGGTAGTGCAATTGCTTGGTCATAAGGTAGCTCTATTTTCAACTTTTTGAAGAACCTCCATACTGATTTTCCAGAATGGCTGCACCAGCTTGCTTTCGCAAGAAAGCCCTTAAAAAAAAAACAAAACAAAACAACCTAACCCATGCTATCTAAATAACATTTACATGCTGTGTCCTTACTCTGCTTTCATTTCTTCATAGTGTTTCATTGCTACCCAAGGTGTATTATATGCAGGTTTCTCCCACTACCTGAAAGTGGGGTGTTCCTATGACACCTTTCATAAACCTCAGTGGTATAAAGTGGAGAAGCAATTACCATCAGTTTGTATGGAAAAATTTAGGGGTGCTCCCAGACCCAAAAATAGCCTCTGTTAGGCTTTTCTAATACCATAAGACACATTTTGCTAATGGATGCACAGAATAAATGGAGATAAAGCACAGATGCTCATAGGCACAGTCCCAAGCTCTGGCGGCGTGACCTTGAGATGTTGAGTGTAGTTCCTGGGGAGGGAGCTCTCTGGGCCACTCTCGCTGTGAGGGTATGCACTGTTTCTATAAGAGCTCTCATTCTCCCTGCAGTACAAATGCTGAACACTAGTTTTGCTTTTTTGTCTTTTTTTGTTAAAGTGAAAATCCTCTTCAGATTTCTTTTGGTTGGCGAGAACAGGTACTAGAGTAGGTCTTTAGTAAAGGCGAGGTGGTAATGTGAACTTCTGCAAAGCGGGGAATATCGGTGTTTATTTATTGTCTGTCTCCCTGGCTAGAATGTAATTACCACCAAGGCAGGGACTTGGTTTTGTTCCACTGTATCCCTGCCACCTAGAATGGGGCTTCGAATATTGTGGGCACTCAAAAATATATCTACTGAAAGCATGAATGAACAAATAATTACTATGATACAGTTGCCATGTCAATCACAGGCTGCTTGTGTCAGGTTTTACTTCCCCAAAATGATCACTACAGCCTTCCACCCCAAATGATCTTTGTACACTGGGACTTTGACACTTCTCCACTGAGTGGTAGGGTTTATGCTCCCCCTTCCTGAAATCTGGTCAAGTTTACAACTGCTGTAGAAGTAATACTATAGGGCCTTTGAGGCTAGGTCATAAAAAGGTGATGAAGCTTCCATCTAGTTTTCTTTGGGTCACTCTCTCTTAGAACCCCAGCATGGTACAGTTAGGAGGCTCAAACAACCATGTGGAGAAGACACAGCTAGGTGTTCTGGTTAACAACCTCAACTGAGGGTCCAGCTGGTAACTAGCATCAAATGTCAGACACGTGGGTCAAGAAGCCTTAGAGTTAGCTCCAGCGTTCAGTCATTGAGTCACCACCAACCTTTGAACCTTCCCATATGAGGCCCCTGACATTGTGGGGCAGAGACAAACCATCCTGATTATGCCATTTCTGAGTTCCTGCGACACAGAAATCATGTGAGACGATTAATTGCTGTTTTATGTCACTACGTTTTTGGTTTATTACGCAAAAATACGCAGCCAGAAAAAAAAAAATGAACAGATAGCTACCCAGCCCCTTTCTACTTTTCCTTTGAGGTTAAGATGGTAGACATTGGAAGAACCATCTGGGACTCAGAGATAGAAGCTATCATTTGATTATAGCAAAATAATGAGATGAAAGGAGCCTGGGTCCCTGACATCATAGAGCTGTCATATCAGTTCTGAGTGGAGAGAAATGTAATTCTGTCTTGTTTACACCTTTGTTATGTTTCAGTCTTTGTTACTCACTGCAGCAGCTAAAACCTAGATCCTGTCTCATGCAAGAATCACCACCACCATTTTGTTAAGTGCTTACTGTGTGGTGGACACTGTGCTGTCCCTGTTATCTCACTTGATCTACAACTGTATGGAGGTGGTAGTTTCATTATTTCTCTTTTGCTAAAGAGTCAATGGAGCTCAGAGAAGTTCAGTAGCTAGCCAAGGTTTCAGAACTAAACAGAACAGGGATTGGACTGAAAGGCAAATCAAAGGGGCTTCAGAGCCTGAGCTCTTTTATTTTATTCTTCTGTCTCACCTGAATTCAGCTCAAGCTTTCTCTCGGAGAAGTGGGGAGTAAGCCCCTGAAGAGAAGAGGCAAAGGAATGAACTGTCTGCAATAGTCACTTTGGCAGAAAAAGGACAGCATATATGCACTATCGTGTTGTGAATATCCATGCCTTCTTCCAACCAGAACAACAAAATATGTAAATATACAAATAATCTGCCTCAATATAAATATCTCTGCCTTTCTTTACCACACGCTGTGGTTAGTATTTTGCATATATGCAAATGTGGAATACATAGATAGATAGTTCTACATGTGTGCAGACATGCACATTCCTGCTTACCTCCTCTTATGGTGTTGCCCATTGCATCTTGGTATGCTGTAACTCAGTAGCTGCTTATAATCCGAAATCTAAAAATAAATCAACAAAACCCTCTTATAATGCTTGTTTTAAGTGATGAAGCACAAATGAAATAGTACGAACTCTTTTCGAAAAAGGAAGCCCAAAGAATTCTATTCGTACCTGGGAAATATTACACGAAATACCATCTACGTTGTTGGGAGAGAGCCACATGATCTCTGTCCTCACAACAATCCTAAGGGTAAGAACTACTATCCTAGTACAGATTAGCGAGCAGAGGCATAGAAAGGTCAAATGTTTTTCTAAAGGTCACACAGGTAGCAGTGTTGTTTGCTTGCAACAGGATGATGAGGAATACATTTATTTGCTTTTCAGTATGAATGAATTTGTTGTATTAATTCATATTTTATGTATTGATTTGCAAGAGGAAAACATTGGAGGTGATGTCTTAATTACAGCAAGATACAAGGTCAAGGATGTTCTTGCCATTTCTTTTTAAAGGTGGTAAAAACTGCCTATGATTTAGTTAAGTGAAATCTACATGGTAATGCTAACTCTCTTCCAATGTTTGAAAGTTGCAAATTATATGGAAGTAGTACAAGGAGTATCAAAGTGAATTATGAAATGATATAAAATAAAGAAAAACCAGTCGTGCTCTGGAAGGGAAATTCTTATTTGCTGTCCCTAATTAAGTAGTCTTTGAAGCAAGAGCTAAGAGAGTTGGTGGTTGAGGGGATGTCAAATGGAACTCGACTCTGTAATAAATGAGAAAAGTTTGCAAGATCCAGTCCCTCCTCGGATGAGCTGGGGATTCTCTCCTTGGCTTGCTTGCCTCTTCTTTCTCAGTTTTTGTGGTTCTATCCAGAGACATAATGTTTCACATGAACTTTTGCTTACATTTGGCAAGAATGCAAGATTTTCATTCCTTCCTTTTTAATAAGGGGATTGTGGAAGAGCACCCCCAGATTTTCCGTGTCATTCTCCCCAGGCATACAGTGTATTCCAGAGATTCACAAATTCCTTCTATTTTTCACTGAGCCCTGGGATAAAAAGAATATGAGTCGGCTTTATAAAACCTGGGATGTGTATGTGTGTGTGCGTTTGTGTGTGCGTATTTATGAGATTATCTCAATAACAGGCTAAATAGGTCCCAGATATCATTGCCTGTATGCTCAGTTTAAATGGACTGATTTTCTTTATTACATCTTCTGTATCTTCGCTCAGGCTGCTGTAACAAAGTACCATAAAGAGGGTGGTTTATAAATAACAGAAATTTATATCACACAGTTCTGGATACTAGAAGCCCATGATCAGGGTGCCAACATGGTTGGGTTCTGGTGAGGCTTTCTTCTGGGTTGCAGACTGTCAACTTCTTGTATCCCCCCAGACAGAAAGAGAGGACTAGAGAGGTCTCTGGAGTCCCTTATATGAGGGACCTATTTGCATTCATGAAGCCTTCACCTTCATGACCTAATTACCTCCCAATAGCTCCACTTCCGAGTAACATTGGGAGTTAGGATTTCAACATATAAATTTTGGGGAGACACAAATATTTAGTCCATTGCATTCTGTTCTTCCTTGGTTCTAACTTGTGTCCAAGCATTAATGGGACCAATCAATTGTTTATAGAACAATAAAGAACAGTTATAGACCTGGTGCGAAAGGTAGAATTTTCTTGAACGGACTACTGCATCATATAATTTGCGAAATATCATATAAAAATTTGAATTTCACTAACTCTGGGCTTTAAATCAAGGTCAGCTATAGTCCAAAGTAAAAAGGAAAGCTAGCAGAAAATTGCTGGCTCCAAATTGCTTAAAGTACTGAAATGATTTTGGAGAAAAATATCTTGCTAAACCTTTCTATAGTTAAAAAATTTTAGGCCCACACTTTCCAAAGTTTGTTCTATAAGAGAAAATAAGTTACAGGTTTAGAACTCTACAATTTGGAGTCATTTGGGATTTATGGGCTTCTAAAGCATGTAAGGTTATTAAAGTGCACTTACAAGCAATACACGTCCTTAAAGAAGTATCAAGCACTAAAGTCATTCACCACACTTCTCAAATAAATCCTTATCTTCAATGTTTATATCTTATGACCTTTTAGTAGGTCCCCACCAGGAGGTGTCCAAACTACTTTGCCAGCTTTTCCAGTTTCCTTTCTACCTTTCTAGTTTGCAATATGTTTATTGAACATTGACTATGTACTACATGTAACAAGAGGCTTTAAATATTAAGACATGACTCCTGTCCTCAAGGAATATTCATCTCTTTAGATGACCAAATTAATCAATTCTGGTTATATTAGTTATTGAAGCAAATTGCTTCAAAATTGAGCAGCTTAAAATAATAAGCATTTATTTTCTCACAGGTTTTGTGGGTTAGGAGTCCAGGCATAGCTTATCAGGGTGGTTTGGCTCAGAGTGCCTCATGAGTTTATAGTCAAGAGCTAGCTCGGGCTGCAGTCAACTGAAGGCTTGACTGGGGCTGGAGGATCTGCCTGTAATCTCTCTTGTGTGGCCATTGTCAGACCTCAGTTCCTTGTTGGCTATTGGTTGGATGCCTCAGTTTCTCAACATATGGACTTCTACATAGGCTGTCTGAGTGCCCTTACAACATGGCAGCTGGCTTCTTCCAGAGTGCTCATCTCTGATGTGGTGTACCATCATTTCCACAGTATTTTACATGAGGTAGATTCCTGACCAACCTATACATGAGGAAGGGCAGTACTCAAGGCTGTGGATAGCAGGAGGTAAGGATTATTGGGGACCATCTAAGAGGTTAGCTACCAAAGAGGTTTTTCCAAATATGTTTTCTCTTGAATAGTGACCATTGTCATCACCCAATTTCTTGTGTAAAAACTTTGGACTCATTATCTAGATGCTCTCTCTTATTTACTAATACTATCTTATCAATCCCATAAATCACGGAAGTATAGAACCAACTGTCTTAATATCCTTTGCATCTTTCATTCTTATTGTTATTGCTTTAGTTCTGGACCTTAGCGTCCATTGCAAGGGCATTTTCAATGATTGCCTCTTATTTTATTTGTCTTTGAAGTAGGTTGAATTGTATGGAATTGTCATTTTTGGAGTCAATTTGGAGTCAATTTGGAGTCATTTTGGAGTCAATACACTACCAAGTCAATACACTTCTGGTAGTGTATTAGTAAACTTGGGCTACCATAACAAAAATACCATTGACTGGGTGGCTTAAACCACAGAGATTGATTTTCCGCAGTTCTGGTAGCTAGAAGTCCATGATCAAAGTGCTAGAATGGTTAGATTCTGATAAAGGTCTCTTCCTGGCTTATAGATGGCTACCATCTCACTATGCTCACATGACCCTGTCTTTGGGCTCATGTGGAGTGAGAGAAAGAGAGAGAGGGAGAGAGAGAGAGAGGGAACTGGTATTTCTTCCTCTTCTAAAAAAGGTACTGATCCCATCAGGATAGCCCCACCTTCCTGACTTCATCTAAATTTAATTATCTCTCAAAGGTGTGGTTTCTAAATATCATTGCATTGAGTGTTAGGGCTTTAACACATGAATTTCGATGACAAGATTCAGTGCATAGCAGACAATTTCAGATGATTCAATCTAATACTTGTTTGCAAGAGTAGTACATGTTCATGATAGTATATCAAAAATACAGAAAGAAAGAAAGATGAGAATAAAAATCACTAACATTTCCACCACTTGGGAATAGGCAACAATTACATTTTTATGTATTTCCCAGCTTTTAAATGTATATACCTTTGTGAAGACTAAGCTCATACCGTATGTTTGATTTTGTGTTGTGCTTCTTCATTTAACATTATTCCTTGGACAATTTTCCATGTCATTGAATATTTTTAGAAACATTTTAAATGGCAGTGGCATATTTCACTTATTTAATCTTTTTTTTTTTTTTTTTGCTGAACATTAAAATTCTAATTTTTCAGAAATAAGGCTGTAGGAAGGAATATCACTAAGTAAATACTTGTCTACACCTCTATTCTGTTACTGTAGATTCCTAGAAATAGGATAACTGGGTCAAAGGACATGAACTCCTTGTATTGAACTTTCAAACGCTCTTACTTGATTTACATATTGCAAATAGCTTTGGGGAAATTTATCCATTTATTATACCATGGGGATGTGTATTACTACTTCTACTACTACTACTACTACTACTACTACTACTACTTTAATTTAGTGATTTGACAGGCTAGAAAAAATTATCTAATTGTTAACAGTGACTTCCTCACTCATCTCCTTCTTGCAGTTATATCCAGCTCCAATTAAGCCTCCATAGTGCTTCTAGAGAGATTTTTCTCTAAAATTCAAAATTGATTATATCACTTGTGTGCTGAAGCCAATCATTTGCTCCCCATTGCTTAACAGGTCAAGTCCTACATGTAAGAGAATGTTTTATCAGCACTTTCCTAATATGGCTTTTGCCTACATTTCCAGTCTCATTTTGTTACTTCCCCCCCATATTCTCCTCTCCAGTAAAACATGAAACTGTTTACAGTTCTCTAAAATGCCTTGTTTTACAATTCTTTTCCTTTTCATATGTGTTCTCTCTGTCTCGAATGCCTTTCCCTCTTGGTTGGCAGCACTCACAAAGCCTGTTTAGAGGGAGGGCAGGAGATGGATGGGGTGTTCTATTCCTAAAAATGGGAGTGCTATTGTGAGCAGTGCTATACTGGGTCTTCTTACACTGTCCCCATGGAGTTGTGTTCCAGTCCTTCACTTGGCAACTACACTTCTGCTCTCTGTAAAACTCTTTATACCATGATGTGCCTTCTGAAGAAATTATTTCTTCCAAGTAGCTCCCATACAATTTTTTGTTGATTCTCCCTGGCTGCAGTGGTGTTAATGCTGCCCTTCATAATGCCAAAAGATACCTTTCAGTTCCAATTTGCCTGATTCTGTCTCCTTAAACACTTCTTGAAGGCACTCTGAACTTCTGTAAAACTTGCAATTTAGTGTCTAGCATGGTGCTGTCACTTTGTTATGCATTGTTAAGCATTGCGTGTCAAAAATGCTTTGAGGACACAAAATAAATTGCTGGTACTCAAAATAATGGCAGAAAGAGAAACAAAAACATGTACAGTTGACCCTTGAACAACGTAAATTTGAACTGCATGGGTCCACTTACACACAGATTTTTTTTTTCTTAGATAAATACAGTACATTATTATAAATGTATTTTCTCTTCCTTATGGTTTTCTTGATAACATTACCTTTTCTCTACCTTAGTTTATTGTAGGACTACAGTACCTGAAACATGGAACATACGAAATATGTGTTAATTGTTTTGTTATTGGTAAGGCTTCCAGTCAACAGTAGGCTATTAGTAATTAAGTTTTGGGGGAGTCAAATTTACTCAGATTTTTTGACTGCACAGGGGGTTGGTGCTCTTAACCCCTGCATCGTTCAAGGGTCAACAGTTTTATTGAACACTTTCAACTCAGAGGTGAATGATAGTGTGCAATAATGGGGGACTCACATTCATTGGCTGAGATTTCTGCTATGTTAATGCTTACTAGCTATATGTCTACAAAAACACCCAAGACATGAGAAAATGTTTATTTGCTTATAGTACACTTTATTATATTTTCATTATAAATGTATTTACATATTTTTAAAGACATTATTTAAAGATATTATAGGGAAAATAGTTTTTTTTTAAAAAGAATTAGAGTTGAATGCAATGTTGTTCAATATGGTGTAACATAAACCAAGTTGCTTTTGTATTTATTTATTTATTTATTTATTTATTTTTTTTTTAAAGATTTTATTTATTTATTCGACAGAGATAGAGACAGCCAGCGAGAGAGGGAACACAAGCAGGGGGAGTGGGAGAGGAAGAAGCAGGCTCATAGCGGAGGAGCCTGATGTGGGGCTCGATCCCATAACGCCGGGATCACGCCCTGAGCCGAAGGCAGACGCTTAACCGCTGTGCCACCCAGGCGCCCCTGCTTTTGTATTTAAAATGGTGCAAGTATTATCCCCTCGAGGAAATCTTTTCTGACACTTCCCATCCTCTGTGCCTCCTTTTATATGATTGATTTGTATTGATTTGTGATTTGTTGAAAGGTTGAGATGATTTATGATAAATTACAAATATCATCATCATGACCGCACTTTGATTGAATCAAGGAATCATAGAGTTGGATGGCATCTCAGATGTCATTTCATCTAACTTCTCACTCAGTGGAAGTGGTGTTGCTGGTAGAGGGTCACATTATGTCTGCTAGGATGGCTTTCCTTGTTAGAAAAGTTATCCGTCACACTGTATAGAAAATTTCTCTGAGTGACAAGCACTTGTTGGTCTGAGTTTTAACTCTATGGAATGAATCCAACCCCTTTTTCACAAAATAGACCTTCCCATGGTTGAGCCCAGCAGTCATATCCTCACTTCTCTTTTCTAGGCTAAGCATCTCCAAGTCCTCAAATGACCGGATCGTGCTGTGTGCACAGTTTTGATGCCGGTCGAGTAGAGGCTGGTGTGACTCTGCTTCTGAGAATCTCCAAGTTACAAGTGAATGGAAGACTATTATCCCTTTTGTTTCACTTTCTTATTCTGGGTAGTTTAAGAGTGTATCTGTTAGCTGAACTTTATGAATTAGCTGTGACTCCTTTGGCTGCAAGTAACAAAACCCTAATTCAAACGAACTTAAATAAGAAAAGGCTCATTGAACTGAGGGGTGGCTTTAGGTAAAATTGGATTCTGTGATGCAGTGCCAGCTGGGACTTTTTCTTCTTTTCATCCCTTAGCTCCGCTTGCCCGTTTGACTTAATTCCTAAGTGGGCAGGGTAGCCAGCAGCCCCACATTGCTACCATTATAGCTTGTTATCATAGACAAGGAGGGACCACCTCCTTTGGTCTCTCTCACTGAACACCAGAAAAGAATGGCTTAGCTTGGGTCATGTGCCCATCCCTGAACCAATCATGTGGCCAAATAGCTTGGAGTGCTCTGATCCAGCTTGTTTTCTGTGAATGACATTCTGCTCTCCCCAAACACCACCCCCAACTCCCACGACCTTCACCTTGCCCTTTGGTGGAAGGAATAAATGTGATCAGCTCCATCTGAGCTATTCAAATTGAGAAGGATTACTGTGGAATGGGTTCAGGGTTGGCTACCCAAAGGAGGTGATGCTGGGAAGATAAACATATGTCTACCAGGTTACCTAATAGGCTATTCTAAAAAGACCGTGGTCCAGACATTCAAAGTCCAAAATGCAGAAATGTTATGACTGGACAAAACCAGATACAGTGGTCAGATGGAACACCTTTTTATAATATGTAGGTCATTTCCAACTTAAAGTTTCCCCCAAGGTGCCTTACACAGTATCAGGACTCAAAACACATTTTACCATAATATTGAAAAGCTGCCTACAATGTGCTTAAGTTAATATTTTGAAAAAGCCACTTTTCCTCAGGAGCACAGTCTATTGGGTTATAGTCATAATGCTCACTTGCTTACATGACCGAGTTATACTTCATTGTTTGAGGCAAGGTCATACATTCTGTTCCATTTCTAAATCTATTCCGATTTGAGAGATTCCCTGTTGTGAGACTCTTCTTTATGATATTTAAAAACTACATGGAGAGATGGAGGCTGAGCTAGATTAAAGTTGTACAAATCTGATTAACATCATCTGCTCTGTTTCAAAGGTCAGGTGCACTCAACGAATTTACTTTGAAATTATTTTGTTTATTTTGTGGGCATATACATCATGAGCTTTCTAAAGGTCAAAAGTAGAGTTTGTTCTTGGATTCTAAAGCAATCTGATTTCCATTTACAGTATGCTTTGGTGACCCTAAATGCAGAAGCCGGCCCAGTTAAGTCATACTTCCAGTTTGTGTTTGGTTTAATTTTCTCATGAAGAAAATCCCTGCTAGATTAAGGAAGTGCTGAAATATCATTTCCCCTAAATTACTTTTATTTCCAACTAGATTCATAGGAGAACACTACTCATAAATGACACCTGAACTGTGAACGTTGGTTTCATGTCCGTTCTGTTTTCAGAGATGTGAAAGCATCTTTGTCAGCTAGTTTCTTAGCTGGAAACTAGAGCAAAGGTCAGAAAAGTTGGGACTCCTGGGTTTTATTAAAATTTACCTGTTAGGTGTCCCGAAGCTTTATTAATTGATGTGTGTAAAGTCACCGTGTGTTTCATAGAGAAGAGGCTCCAACAAATTATACAGTCTTATTTACTATTCAAAAAATCAAGGATCTAGTTATATATGGAATATTTTTTCATTAATTATTTTAAATGATTATTTTTCCCCTTACCATATGTACTTTACCAAGATAAAAAGAAAATCTCTCAGAGTATTTTGTATTCATGTTCATTAACATTCTGGTGGAATAATAAACCTCAGAACGATTCATGTATGAATCAGTGAGGCATGGCTAATTACAGTTTTCAGCCACATAGCCAATAACATTCACCACAGAACACGGCATCTGTTAAATACATCTCTCTGAATTTTTGTTGGGGGAGAGTGGTAGATAGTAGGGAGGTTGCAAATTACAGTTTTAGAATGTCTAAATATTTTAGGGGCTTGTGCATTATAAATCTCTTTCAGGCAAGTATTTATCACAAGCATGACATCCTGTTATCAAAACAGACAAAAACCTCACAGATTCGCCTTAAAAACAAAATGAAACAAAACAGAAACAAACACAAGTCCAGAGAATGGACCATGTTCTATAAGGAAACAGAAGAAACTTTTTGGAACATTAGGGAATATGATTTACCATAAATTTTAAAAATACATTTTATCCTGAATTTTAAGAAATGGATTTTCCTACTCCTACAAAGTCATCTGGATACGATGACTCTCTCCAGTCCACAAACATATTTAAAAAATGAAAATCTGAAAAGCCTACAGAGGACACAGTAAAAGTTGAATGTCGTGACTAAAACACTCAAATTCAGAAAGCAATTTTGTAATGCATATTCAAAATCTTTTCTATTACTTTTTTTGCTTATTTTCCCATAATACTATCCATATTGTTGAATACCCAAAGATAACAAGAATAAAAGCCTTAGAACCCACATTTATTTTATTTTTTTTGATTTAAACTAGTGTTATTTCAATGACATATCCAATATATGGTAAAAAAAAATGTTCAGAAGTTCAGAATTGTATAAAGTAGAATAAAAGATACTCCTACTGCACATCCCATCTGATTTCCCCAACCACTCTTCACAACCATTTTGATGCTCCCAGTTTTCTACCACAGGTGAAAATACAGGTTTGCAATCTCTTATTTGCAATGTTGAAATCCAAAAAGGGTTGAAAACCAAAAGGCTGGCCTGATAGGGACTATTTATAGTGTTTATTTATCCCATATATGTTTTGTTGCAGAAATACCAATGTTTGATGACAGATTGCTGTCCCAAGACTGCTCTAAGCATGTCACATACTAGATGGTATAGACATATATAGCTTTTTCTAAAAACAGGAAGATTAAATTCCAAAATACACCTGTCCCCAAAGTTTTGGATGAGGTATTATAGACCTTGATAATTATATGTATAACACAGTCCTTTAATGATTACACAAATAGATCACACTATATACAGAGTCTGGCAAGTACATTTATGGAATTGTTTAACATTGTCCCTTCAGATTTACTGTGGCCTGCATGCTCTGGCCTCTGGTTACCTTTGACCTCATTTTGCATGGCTTTTCCTCTTATTCATTCTCCTCCAGGCACATGGACTTTCTTGCTACTCTTTCACCATGCTAAGCCTGTTCCCTCTCTCTGGAACATGCTTCCATAGATTTCCTCACTTCATTGAGGCCCCCTCACTTCACTGAAATCTTTGTTCAAATGACACCTCTTCAAAGAGGACTTCCCAACCACCCTAGCCAACAGAAGACCACCCATCAACTTCTGGCCATGCACTCTGCATTTTTTTATAGCATTTGTCATCATCCTATGATAGATTATAAATTTGTATATCAATGAGTGGTCTTTCTTCTCTCCTAGAAGTTCTATGAGGATAGGAATTTTTTTTTAAAAGATTTATTTATTTATTTGAGAGAGAGTGTGTGAGCTTGTGGGAAGGGGCAGAGGGAGAGAATCACAGGTAGACTCCCCACTGAGCGTGGAGCCTGAGGTAGGGCTTGATTTCATGACCCATGAGATCATGACTTGAGTGGAAACCAAGGGTCAGATGCTTAACTGGCTGAGCCATCCAGGCACCCCCAGGGGAGGGATTTTTTATGACTTATTTACTGTTGCATCCTCTAGAACCTAGAACAATGCCAGGCCATACAGTAGGTGCTCAATAAATAATTGTTGAATGCATTTTTCTGTTTGCATCAACATCAAGCAATTCATTTAATTGTGACAAGGCTCTCAATTGCCCTTAAGCAAACTAAGAAGCGTGCTTGTGAAAGCATCCTGAGCTGGCTCTTAGGACTCCTCCAACCTTTTCCCCACTGCTCTACTTCCACTGTAGGTTGTGGACCGATACATCGACCCTCTCTGAGCTCTGGCACTCATCACATGCTTTTGTTTCTGCCTAGAACTCTCTTTTTCTCTTTTGTTTCTGCCTAGAGCAGAATCAGCTCTTCTGGTATCAAGTTCGAAGGCATCATGTAGATGTGTTCACCTGTTTACTTGTTTATGGTTTCTATTACCATATCATATCAGGGACTGTATCTGATTCATCAGTGAATCCCAGCCCAGTGCACGGTGGCTGGCCAGGAGTAACCCTTGATACATGAAAAACTGAGCTGAAGTGAAGTTGCATCCCATTCTGCACTAAGTCCTCTACTAAAGGAATATACTTTTTAATTTTTAGGAAATGCTTTTAAAGGGTTTTTTTTTTTTTTCCCCAGGAAGGATGAAATGTCTTTAAAGCTGCAGTGAAACCAGGGCAATGTGTGTAGAGGCATAATTTCTCGAAAGAGAGTGATGAAAAATCATAGCTTATCTTTGAGCTACCCTAGTGAGATCACAGCTTGGACACTGAGCTTAGTTTTATGCACCGTATGTTCTAGGTAACTGGAAGATGATTGCAAAAGATGGCAGTAAGAAGGATTAAGTGTGATTATTTATGAGGCATAGTTAAAAGGAGACAGCATGCATATGTTCACTAACTATAGGGAATAGACCGATCTCTAAATATCTGATGAACAAATCCACCCAAGGAATATATTTAACACAGAACAACAAAGGGATAAGTAAGAGGAAAGAGTAAAAAAAGGGGAAAAATTTGGAGAATTTTCAGCATATCATGAGATGGTTCTTATTAACAACCAGATTTCTCTAATAACAGCCAAAAAGCTGAATGATTATGGGCTGAGAAATTTGTGAAGGAAACGTGAGCATCTGGGTACAGCTGAGTTTCCCAACCTTTTTATGCTTTGTATTTACAGAAACAATGCATCATTTTTTTCTAATACAATGTTTTCCTATTAGTGATGATTTTTACCAGTTAAATAAATATCCCCAAGTTCTGAAATATAACCTGTAACATTCAGCTGAGATGAATTATGCAGGGAGTTGATCTCTTTGACCTCGAATGCCTTTTTGGTTTTGAAATTCTATTTCCATGGTAAAGATTTTCCTGGAGGTCCTGTGTGCCTGAACAGGATGCTGTTGGGAATGTGTGACTTAAGTAGAAGATCAATAGACCACTTATGTGACCACCAAGCCTGTCCACACTATTAGAATAGTCTCAAGCTTTGTGATAATGGGAGGTTTTTGCAGGGTCGCTTTTGTCTGTTTGCTTCATAGCTTACCTGAATGTGATGAGTAGTACAATGTCAGGCCCTTCTAGTACTTACCCTATTTGCTTTGTATTTATTTATTGCATGTCTACAACTGAGTAAGATATAAACAAAGTTCTTGCCTTCATGGAGCTTACATTTTATTTGGAGGAAATAGATGATAAACAGAAAGACAAACAAATGGTGACTAACTTCAAGTAAAGCTATTTGCTCTGAAAAAATGCTTTAATGGCACAACCCATAGAGGTCTTGCACAGAACTGTCTTCTAGGTCTAAAAACCACAATCTGTGCACTTAATGATAATTTCTTAAACATCTGAGGCCCTTTATTTGTGTTTCTTCAATATCATGAAATGGATAACATATTGTCTTCAGCAATATTTCTTTGAATTCCCTTTTCTCTCTTTTTTTAAATGGTATTACCTATTTTTTTTAAAGATTTTATTTATTTATTTATTTGACAGAGAGAGAGACAGCCAGCGAGAGAGGGAACACAAGGAGGGGGAGTGGGAGAGGAACAAGCAGGCTCCCAGCAGAGCAGGGGGCCCCTGATGCGGGGCTCAATCCCAGGACCCTGGGATCACGTCGTGAGCCAAAGGCAGACGCTTAACGACTGAGCCACCCAGGCGCCCCTTTTCTCTTTTTCTTGATGTCCTTCCTCCCCTCTCTACTAAACCCCAGTCCCACTGGAGCCTCTCCTGAGGTCTACAAAGAGTTCCCAGTGTGAGAAGCTTTTGCTGCTGTAGATTTTGTTTTGTTTGTGTGTGTTAGTGAGAATTTAGAAAGTACTATCTGCCCTAATTTTTCACATGATGAAGTATACAAGGTGACAGATTGCTTTTTGTTTTGTTTTGGTGTTAAGTTTTGAATTATTCTTATTCTGCTAGTCTTAGCAATAAGCTTATGGTGACCCAAAGCCACCTGGAGCAGATATTCTTGGCGCCCTGCCAGTACACCTATTCCCTCACCACGTCAGGATAGCAGCCTGACTTCCAGTGGCAGCACCTATCTCTGGCTTTCTCTGGACACTGAGACAACTCTGCCTGCTCATAGAGCATGCCTAGAGAGCCAGGACTTAAGTGCCCTGGAAGACGGCCCCATCACTGACTGATGGGAGTTAATATTTAACAACCTGGTTCTTTTGTCCCTTTGGTGGGATACTCAGTCTATGGCATATGTTCTACATTGTTTCCTAGAGTTCCTCAGGAGGATTAAGCTCAATCACCCCTTGTAGTAACATGCTTTTTTGTCTGTCTTCCCTTCCCTATTTCACTTTCCTATTCTACTGGTGTTTCCTGCAATTACTGACTTGCTCTTGAATACCTGTCTCAGGGTAAAGTCCTGGGAGAACTGAAAGATACCATCTCCTGGTGATTATTAATCAAGTTGCACATCAGATACTCATCCTGCACTGATTGTCTTGGCACTTGGATATCCTGGGTCCAAGGCAAGTGCCATGTGTTAATGCTTCTTATGTATGTATATATGTCTGTCTGTATGTATTGCTGAAGGTCATGGCTGACCTTGAGCCCAGTGAACAGCATCACCCACAGTTGAAGTAATACATGTATGTTCACACTAGGCTGTCTAACAATGGTTTAATAATCATTAGATACCACTGTTTAGATCCTGAGTATATTCAGGACATTTACCTTTTGAAGATGTAATGATCATAGGTTGATACTGTCTCAGAAGAGTCTAGTTGTTGAGCTTTCCATTTTCATATGGTTCAATGATTCCTTCCACATTCAGTCTGGCTGCTGACACATGTGTTGAAATCTCTTATGCCACTCAGCCTGGGAAAAGCTGGTACTGCTGAGCTGAATCTGTGCTCATAAAAGCTAGAAAGAACTGTTGTGTTATAGGAAACAACCCCAAACTGACAGATTAGGCTAGGAAGCCTGAGCAGGAGTTTTAATTTCTATGCACAAAATTAGTCTGTATACAAATTGATCACATTTCTATTTCATTTGTGATTGTTTTCAATTTCACCTAGTTATTTACAATTCTCTAGTATTCTATGCAGCCATGGTGTCTGTGTGATGACCTGTAAATTGACCATAATCCAGAGTGACATTCTCTGAGAGCCAAGCTTCCTAGGACATCAGTATTTCACACCAGGACATTTTGTAGGACATCTCGCTACTCTCCACGGGGTTCAAACATCAGAAAGCATGAGAGATCTAAGACTTGGTGTAATCACCTGCATGTAATGAAGCAGGCCAAAGAAAAAAGTGATGGGGAAAAAAAAAGGGAAATTGGGATGCCTGGGTGGCTCAGTCGGTTGAGTGTCCGACTCTTGATTTCAGTTCTGGTCATGATCGCAAGGTTGTGAGATCAGCCCTGCATCGAGTTCTGTGCTGGGCATGAAGCCTGCTAAAGATTCTCTCTCCCTCTCCCCTGCTTTCTCTCTCTCTCTAAAAAAGAGAGAGAAAGAAAAGAAGAAAAAGGGAAATGGTGTCAGGGTAACTAGGGAAATATCGAAGTGTTTGTCCAAGTGTAATTGCTCTTTGTTTCTCCTTAATTGTAAAAGATGGCTGGCAAATATATCTTGTTCCTTGGCACTAGGATTGGTAGGAAAGAGAAGGGAAGCAGGCAGCTCTGAAGGGAGGTTGCTATAAGAAGCATGGTGTGTAGTACCGAGAGGCTAGGATTCTAGTCCCTGCTCATGAGCTGCATGATCTTGTGCAATTATTTCGCGGCTCTGCAATTTGCAATTGCATTTATTGCAAAATTAAGTTTACTCCTCTAGACCAGAAACATCTTGAAGTTAGGAATTGCATCTGAATCAGTGATTTCTTTCTCTAGCATCCTAGACTATATTGAGAATGATTTTGAATTTGAAAAGGGAGCAAGCACAAGGATCCCATGGTCATCAGAGATGGATTTAATTGATCTGCACCGAAGAAAGGGAGACTAGAAAGTAAAGGCTACTCTAGATTTCATTCAATTATTTAAAGCATATTTACTGAGTGCCTACTAATATATAGATATATATATATATAGATAGATATAGATCTATCCCAAATATACTTCCAGGTGCTACAAATATTGCAGTCAGCAGAACAAAAATCTTCATCTGCATAGATCTTTCATTCTGGAGGATAAGACGGTAAAAAAAGATAGATAAATGAATTACATACAGTGTTTGGTAAGGAAAAGTGCTAAGGAGAAAAATAGCACAACAATGGTAGAAAGTAAGGGACAGGGGAGTTTGCGGTGCAATTTTAGTTAGGTTTCCAGGAAAGGCCGATTGTAGTCGTAAAATGGATCAAGTAAAGGTCTGCGAGCCCGTGTTATGAGAGAAACATAAAGAAAAGAAGGCTTAAGGATTCAAGAAGGATTCAGAGTGAGTGAGGAAGTGAAAGAAAATCCAGCCCCTGAAGAGTAGTGCGGCATGGGGCGGGGGGTAAGTTAAAGACGTTTGGGAGGAAATAAGGAGGAAAAAAGGCAGCATAGCCGAAGAATTTTATTTCTTTTGCCATTTGGAAAAAAAGAAACATTGTGAAGTTTATGACAAAAATCCCTTTCCAAAGGGACTCTCACCTCAGCTGCTCTCCTGAGAGAAACAATGTTTCTCATCCCAGACTCGGAGTTATTGTCATTATAGCTTCTGATTGGCCCGGTGTTGGCGCATACTTTATGCCTATTGGCCCTCGCTTTTGTCCTCAGGCCAGCGGCCATCTTAGATCCCGCCCCCGCCGCGGCGCCATCTGGGAATTGTAGTACCCTCTCCGCTCCGTCCCGTCGCGGGAGTTTTGCCCTCCTGTTCCCGGTCCCTCAGGCGGCCACCCCAGTGGGCACACGCCCAGGCGCCGCTTCTGCCCCGCGCTCCCTTCCTCTGCCTTTCACTTCCCAGCTGGCAAGATCTTGGAAGGTAGGGGCAGGGGGCAAGCCCCAGTTGAGGAGTGTTTCTGGGTTGCGGGTCTTGGTTTCCATGCGCGTCTGGTTCATATACCCGCAGTCCACTGCGGCGGGGTCTGGCTTGCACACCTCCTTTGGGTGGGGGGCGGTGGAGTGGTGGTGTGTCTGTCCCGAGGACCCTCCTACCCCCTGAACCCACAGGACCCATTCTGACCACCAGCCCTAACCCTAACCCACCCCTCATACGCTGCATAAGGAGGTAAACCGAGGCATGGGACCACGCCATTGGTTTCAGGGACGCCCAGCACCCAGACCTGGTGGTGTAGTTGGCACTGGCCGCTTTTGCAGGGTTTGCCAGTGTCATAGGCAAGTAGCAGGGATCGCTGCCCCAACAGAACTGTATTAAACACCCATCTCCGGGTTCCCCAAAGGGAGGGGGCTGAACACGTGCCCAAGAAAGGAGCCAAGTAGGTAGTGGGAAGGCAGTATTTTGGGAGGGAATCTTATATTTGATATTTTAAAAACATTTAAGAGAACACTGAATTCTTTATGGTGGGATAACTCAATGAGTCCAGGCTCGTTTGGACCATTTTATGGATTAATGTAGTTTTTACATAAAAATGTGTAGGGATTTTAAAGGTATATCGGGAGCAGCTGTGTGGCTCAGTCGGTTGGGTGTCTGCCTTGCACTGGGGTCATGATCCTAGGGTCCTGGGATTGCCCCGCGTTGGGCTCCCTGCTCTACAGGGAGCCTGCTTCTCTCTAGCCCTCTGCCACTCCCCCTGCTTGTGTGCCCACTCTCTCTCTCTCTCTCTCTCACAAATAAATAGATAAAATCTTAAAAAAAAAAAAAAGTTATATTCGTGTGGGGGCTGGAGGTGGGGGTGTAGAGAGGGGAGGCTGGTTAGTGGAACCAGAGTTGGAGGCTCCTCTCTAGGATTAAATTCTCCATGTGGTGTATGACTTTGAACCAGCCACTCACAGTGTTTTATCTTGGAGAAAAGAGCCTGAAAATCTTTGCTCAAGTGGCCCAAGGACGCTGGCTGGAGCCGAAAGCTAAATGAGGTCTTGTTTGTGAAAGTCTGCCACTTGCAGACTTACTGCTTTATTATTCCGGATCTCTCAAGAAATGTGCTGGGGACCAGCTGCAAATGATCCCAGCGGTTGTTGTAGAAAGGCCCTGACTTGTGCTGGGCCTGGGACTACTAAAAAGCGGCCCCCAGTCGCACCTGTTAAGCCGGCTGTTCCTGAACTCTCGCTCTCCGGCTCCATCTTACCGCTGGCGGCCTGAGTTGTGGAGGCGTCTGGGAGTTGGAGTCCCGCTGCCTGTTTCCCGGCGGGCTGGTACTCCATCTCCCAGCATGCCATTAGGTGCGGCGAGGTGTCTCCTGGGAGATGAAGTCTCACTTCAGTCGTTCTGTGGATCGGCCCTTTGACTCAGAACTACAACTTCCATGTGACCCTGTGTTCGTGGCTGCCAGCCTTTTTGTCCGCTTCCTGGGAGCGGGGACTAGAGAGCTGTTTAGGAAAGCTGTCTTTTGTTGTTGTTGGGGAGTGGAGAGATATGTCTAGTAAAGATGTCTTTTATTATTGTCGCCGTTGTCATTGATTGTGTATGCCGTTACACTATTAGGGTAGGATTGTATACACTTTTCCAAGTATTAGGGAATATGCATGCTTTCAAACATAGCTAACACTCGACAATTTACAGAATGTTCACGTTAGTTTTCATAACACCGTACCTCCCATCTGTAGTTGAGGAAAAACCTTGAGAAGATGGATGATTTGTCCTCGGTCACACACCTAGTAATAAAATGTAATATATGTGTATTTATTAATATATATTACAGTTAGTTATAATAATTTAATCCTCTCAAAAGCTATGTGAGAGACATAACCATTTTATATGCTTTTCACATATTAGAAAACTAAAAGTTATAGTTAAGCAACCAAAGTTAAGCAACTTGTCCAAATTAACTCAGCTAGGGAATAGAAGTACTCAGATAGTAATCCAGTCTGTTTAACAGTTTCTGCTTAAAAAATACTCCACCTGGGGCCCTTGGGTGGCTCAGTGGGTTGAGGTTGAGCGTATGCCTTCGGCTCAGGTCATGATTCCAGGATCCTGGAATTGAGCCAGGCATCAGGCTCACTGCTCAGTGGGGAGCCAGCATCTCCCTCTCCCACTACCCCTGCTTGTGCTGTCTCTCTTTCTGTCAAAAAAAAAAAAAAAAAAAAAAAAAAAGACTCCACCTAACAGAGCGAGAGGGAGTCCGACGTTCCTGAGTACAGAATTGGGAATCTTTCCATCATACCATGTTTCCTCTATAGTCAGACTAAATGTTAGAGCTGCATAAACCTTTGAGATCATTTAAATTTAAGGCAAAGATCTTGGAGCAGTTCCTGGCATATAGTAAAGGTTCCACAAATGTTAGCTAGATATAGCTTTATAATACTTTTATTTTAGAGATGAGGAAACTGGCCCAGGTGGTAAAGCCATTTGCCCAAGGTCACACAGTTGGTTTGTGTCAGAGATGAGACTAGACGCAAGTGTCTTATTTCCAAGTCCAGGGTTATTTTCATTCTACCAGCAGTCAGCTAGAAGGAGCACCACATGTGAAGCTGTTTAGATAATGGTTTCTCTTCTAATTTGTTCTTTGTAGGCCATGGGCCAGGACCAATTGTTGTAAAGTCTCTTTTCTTATTATTGGTAAGGTTGTAACATTTCATTAATTCAACAAAAGTTTTTTGAACATCTTTATATGCTCATCTCTCTTTAGGTGCAGTGGCCACATGGATTAAAGGAGCCAATGGGTTAGGGCTAGAGGGACCTTAAAAACCATCTAATCTCACTCCTTCATTTTATAAATGAGGAGAGGGATCCATGGTCTTTATCTCATGCCCTTTCTGCCAGAAGACAGGTTTCTGGAGGCCTGTAGTAGTGTATGTGACCTTTTAGGCTCATGATTTCTTTTACTTGGTATTCTCATCCTATCCTTATCTCTGTAAACGTTTGATGGAATGCTTTAGGAAATGTTTCTGTACTCCTCTTTTTATTTGTATATAGGTGTGGCTTCAGTGTGCTCCCTTTCTATTTTGGGAGAGAACAAAATCTGATACTGTGTTGGCATTCATACAAGTTACAGTCTGACCCTCCAATATGGGGTATCAGAAAGAACACATGAGTTGTTTGAATTATGTAACGCTTCTGTTTTAGAAGACACACTGTCCCTTTCAATTATGTATTCACAAATAATAAAGCAGGTAACTCACCTCCTGTGTGTGAAAGATGCTTTCTGCATAGTTAGATAATAAACTAACATTTTTATAAACTATTGGCTAAACATTCCTGAAACAGTCACTATGAGAGATCTTCTCCCCATCCGCTCCCAGAGCCCCCTCCCCTGCCCAGCACTCTCCCAGCTAACAGATCATTCAGTTTCCAGCACATGCCTGACCACTGGTAGATACTGAAAAAATATTTGTGAAATTGCATTCATAAGCACCCCTGAGCTCTGTTCCCACATCTTTTTCTTGAATCTCTTTTAAGATAGAAATGCTTTGAAATATAAGATGTAGCAGGTTGCTTTCCTTTCGATGTCTACATTGCGAAGAAAAATCTCAGCCTTTGAGGTCATCTTCCAAGGGGCTGTTTCTTTGGGAATGTCCATGTCTGTGGTTTCTCAGATGAGAAAGTGATCCAAATAGCAAAACATAGCAAAGAAGCCATGGAGAGTGGTAGTCTGGGGGCCTATGATTCAAATCCCAGCCCTGCCCTAAGAGGCAGGGTACTTAGCCCTTGGTTTCTTCTGTAAAATAGGGATAATAAGCATTTCTACTTCATAAAGTGAGGATAAAGATTAAATAAGATAGTGTTTTTAAAACTTTGAGTGTGTTGTCAGGCACTCAGTAGCTTGTATTCAACAGATGAATAGTAGCTCTTATTTTTGTTATTAATGTAAACAATATGTGAAAATATATCAAGTTTATTCACCTTTTAAACTTGAGGCAGGTATCTGCTTCATAAAAGGATTTGCCATTTGGTTTCTTAGAATAGCAAGGTTGGTCATTACATTCGAAGTATGAAGTTAACCACAACTTTGATAATCGATCTTATCTGCACAGTGATACTCTTTGTGTGGGTAGAGAGGTAGTGAAGTTTTGACTTTACGTGGCCTGCTGAGAGGTCCCTGCTCTATGGTCCCATCTCTACATTGAATCTCAGATTGAAAAGTTGCCTGTCCCTGTCGGTAGGGCCTTCTGTCTACTTCTGGAAAGGACTGGGCCTATTCCAGGTGTCTCAGGGTTAAAGTTGAAATAGTCATCACCCTCTTTGTGAGTAACCCCAGGGCAATGGTCATGTGGGCATGGCAGCGTGTCTCTCTAAGGCTGACAACTGCAACAGCCGTGAAGTTACTGATAAGGAGGTGAGTGAGACAAGAGAGGTGGTGTAGGGGACAAGGAAGAAAAAATGGGAAAGAGCAAAGAGCAGATGAACAATGGGAACAGCCTCAGTAGCCAGAGGACGTACTTATTCAGCGCATTTACCCTACTCCTAGCTCTGTGCCAGGCACCACACTGTTATGCACTGGAGATACAGCCATGAATGTGGCTGACATGAGTTGGTCATGGTGATGGGTGGTGGTCAATTACAGGCAGGGAAGAGCTTAGAGGAAAGAAGGAAAGCAGGAAGGCAGAAAGAAGGGAAAGGAGGGAGGAAGATAGGAAAGGAAGAGAGGAGTATTGGGATTAAATGAGTGGAAAGAAAATCTCTGTGTCTGGGGTATAAAAGTCACTGGATGGGGGATGTGGGGGGGGGGGATCAGGCTGCATAGGCAGGCACTGGTGATATCATGCAGAGTGCGGTTACCTGTATGGTAAAAGCATTCTGGACTTTATTCCAAGGGCATTTGGGAAACCACTTAACAATCTGAACTGGGGAAATGAAATAATAGGATTTGTTTTTTCCAAGTGTGGATGCAGTAAAGATGATGAATTTGTGTGAGAGAGTTGTCCAGGTAGACCTGTGTTTTTTGACTTTAATATGCGTATGAATCTCCTGCTGATCTTAAGCTGCGGGTTCTGATTTGGTACATCTGGAATGGGCCAGAGATTCAGGATTTCTAACAGGCTGATGCTGCTGGTCCGTGGACTATACTTTGAGGAGCAAGTACTGAGGAGACCCTTGAGCGGTCTAGATGAGAGATGGTAGTGGTTAAGAAAATGGACTCTAGAGAGTCACAGACCCGGATTCTAGTCTTGCTTCTACCAGCCACTTATGACTTGGGGAAAGTGTCTTAGTCTTGGCACAGAGCCTCAGTTTCCTTATTATCTGTGAAATGGAGGTAATAATTCCTCTTGTAGAGTAGTGTTTTAAGTTTTCAGTGAGGTAACCTGCAGAACATGCTTAACACAGTAACTGGCACTCAAGAAATGGTAGCTTTGAATTTATTCTTATTGTTGTTAATAAATCTGACAACTTCATGCACCCTGCTCCATGTTACCTTTTTTATAATTTGAATACTAGATGGAATAGATGGAATAGATCACTTTTTTTTTTTTTTTTTTTTTTTTTTTTGAGAGGGAGAAGGGGAAGAGAGGAGAAGGAGAGGGAGAGAGAAAATCTAAAGCAGACTCCATGACCAGTTTGGAGCCTGATGCGGGGCTCGATCTCACAACCCTGAGATCATGGCTAAGCCGAAAATCAAGAGTCAGTTGCTTAACTGACTGAGCCACCCAGGTGCCCCTGGAATAGATCACTTTTAATTTTACTGATTTTGTTTTTATCTTGCATGTGAAGTGCTGAACTTCTTCAGCCCTTGGTAAAAACTTGAGTATTATGGGCAACTAGATATATTTCTCCTGTGTAATCGAGACTGTCTAAATTTGATAGAAAAAAATCCTGGGATCCTTAAAGTACCATCTTATATCTGATTACGATGGGAATTTGAGGCACTTTGCCTCCTCATGTAAATTTATTTAAGCCCAATTATAGTGCCTCCTTCTTTACATAATTTTAACCTGTTTGGATTGCTTTTCAACAGTTGTTCTCAACCCTCTCTGCAAGTTCAAGTCACTGGGGGCTGGTCCCATCCAGAGAAATTGAATCAGAGTGCAGAGGGGAGGTAGGCATTTGTATTTTTCTTTTTAAGTTTCCCAGGTGATTCTGAAGTGCTTTTAGGAATGAGAACCACTGATTCTAACAACGGAACATCATGGAATGAATCAGGTACAATCTAACAGGTGAAAGGCCTTTGTGGGGAAGAAAATATCTGGAAAGTAGCATTTTGAAGGCTTTGGGCGTGAAAGAGATGATAAGCCTTGCCACAAAGCTCTCTTGGAATTTGATGAACTAAATATAGGTTGTGTTCTGGGTTTTCTTTGAAGTGAAATCCATGCCCCCTCCTTCCCCGCCCTGCCCTTGTATCTCTAGCAGTGCTCACTTGAGTCAGGATTCTCCATTTTGTTTCAGGCTGTGTTTCTCTGCCTGATATTTAGTTTGTTTTATTCCTCATAGCTGAAAAATATATTATTAACCTATTAAAACTATGTTCAGAAGAAAAACTGAGTTACGTGCTTTCATGAGCTGTGGCTGCATTACTGTAAAGGTTTAAAGTATTGTTCAGATAAACTGCAACCCATTTTAACCAGTAACATTCTTTATTTTTTTTTCTTGATGGTAAACAATATTACTTTTTGTTTTATACACAAATATATTTATTTCACTTCTTTTTTTTTTTTAATGATTTTTTATTATATTATGTTAGTCACCATACAGTACATCCCCGGTTTCCGATGTAAGGCTCGATGATTCATTAGTAGTGTATAACACCCAGTGCACCATGCAATACGTGCCCTCCTTACTACCCATCACTGGTCTATCCCATTCCCCCACCCCCCTCCCCTCTGAGGCCCTCAGTTTGTTTCTCATAGTCCATAGTCTCTCATGTTTCATTCCCCCTTCTGATTATCCCCCCCTTTCTTTATCCCTTTCTTCTCCTACTGATCTTCCTAGTTTTTATGACCAGTAACATTCTTTACATTTTTATTAAAAAAAAATTTTTTTTTTAATTAAGTAGGTTCCACACCCAATGTGGAGCTTAACCAGTAACATTCCTATGTTCTAATTCAGTAGCCTGAAATGAATGTTTCCAGAGAGGCTATTATAAACATTAGTTTCCTTTTCAATTTTTTTTTATAGTTACCTTCACCCTCCATTTCATGTCAGAATAATTAGGCTAATTTGGTTAAATATTTTTAATTTGCTGGGTTATCTACAATATATGGGGACCCTTCTTTTTAAAAGTTATTTTTTCCTTATATAAAATGTAGTCCTTAGGTTTGTTTGTATCTGAATATTATATTTAAAACCTTATACCCAGCATCTAGGAGCATTCTTGGCCTGAATTTCTGTTACCCTGCACCATAATTTTGTTTCTCAGCCTTTCTGAGCTTTTTTATTCACTAGGAGGTCATTTCACAATGTAGTAGTTTTATTTTTCTACTGTGTTGACTTAATAGAGAGAAAAAGAGAGTGGGAAAAGCTGTTTTTGTTGGAGGGTTTAAAATACAGTTAAAAATTACATATTTTAGGGATATTTTGTACGTAGGCCAAGGTTTTCTTTTAATGATGTCTAAGTAGAAATAGAAGAGAAAAATGAGAAACTGGCTAAGAGGTTTGCAAGAGGCCCACATTGACAGTATTCTGGAACTTAAAGACTCTTTCTGAGTCTATTTATGTGTTTATTAGTGTTCTTTGTTATGGATTTACCTCTTTTTATTAACAATCAGATTTCCATTAAAATTCAGTGTATTTTGCAGGTCCTCAGACTCACAGCTATTGGAGCTAAAACCCATCATAGATAATGTGGAGGTATCAGTACTCCCTCCTGAGGTTTAATGCATGCATATTTTAGTTGGGCACAGTTTGGAGGAGAGTATGGTCTGCAGTCATTTAATCACTGAAGTGTGTGGTATATGGTAAGAACAAAATTTTCATTTTCTGCAAGACTTAAAGTCTTCTTCCCGTGTCTTCATTTTTGGAAAAAACAAAACAAACAACAACAACAACAATAACAACAAAAACCAAACAAAAAACCCCAGAACTCAATGCTGTCTTAAAGTCTCCACATTAAAGCAGGTTGGTACCTGCTTGGTTGTGCGAGGAGACGTTTAAATGATGCCTAGAAGTAGGCGTTTGTGTCTGTGCTTGGAGCCCAGAGGACAGGCAGAGGAGTGGGGCTGGAACCTGCTGGAGTAAGGTTGTTTCTCTCAACCCTGGAGCCCGGGCAGTTCCTGTTTAGGTTCTCCCAGGAATGAAGCTGGTGGATGGAGAGGTAGCGATCCTAATGAGGGCAGGAAAAAGTACCGAAGAGGTAGAAGTGCATGCAGAGACTATGAAGAGGTATAACAACAAAAGAGATGGTGGGGTGGAGGGGGATGGAACATTTTTTGTTTTTACAAATATGTCTGTGAATGGTGCCCTCCGGAGTTGTGCTGTGCACAGCTTGCGTGGTTGTTACACAGAGGGGCCGCTCTGATCAATGGGAGGTGCTGGAAACTTCAGAAGAGGGGAAATGATACTGGGGTACCAAAACAACAACAGTGGCAGGTGGGCCCTGCACTTTGAAACCCCAGTTGCTGGGATCTGCTGGGTAAGAGCAAGGCCAGGAAGCTTCGGCAGCCAGTGACCACAGAGAAATCTGCAGCTGAGGCCACCTCTTGGCCCCTTGGAGCAGAGCAGAAAGCTTCTTCTAAGCGAGGGCTTCCTCTAGGCTCTCAAACTTCCGAGAGGCAACCAGCCAATGCTTCCCTGGCCTAGAGGAATTAGTTGTGTTTGGCTCCTAGCACAGATGAAATAGCTAGGTCCAACTCCTAGCTGGGGACTCATTGGAACTATATGCAGAGGTCCGGGTGAGGCCAGAAGCTTCTGCATTTCTTACAAGCTCCCTGGTGATGCATTTGCTGCTGGTCCATGGGCCACGCTTGGAAAGCAAGGTTCTGGTTCTTTATGGCTCCTACTATGCTGCCATTCTGCTTTAATGTAATGAATAAATAGCATTGTTTAGAGTTCACAGATACATATGTCACTCTGTTACAAGGTGAGGGTGATCTTGGGCAAGTTGTTTTGCTTTGCAGAATTTTATTTTCTTCTCTAGAGTGGACATAGTAGTACATACCTCATAGGTAGGTATGAATAAAATGGGATAATCTGTATAAAATATTAGCACAGGACCTCTCATATAGTAACTTCTTAGTAAATGTTAGCTTTTATTTTTATTATTGTTATTATATTTTACATTTTTATTATTTTTGAGCTGAGAGATCCAGATCTATAAGGCATGTGGCTGTACCAGTTACCAGGTGTGGGACCATGGGTAGGTTTCTTGACTAGGTATGTTTCTTCACCTTTGAATTGGGGGTTAGAGTGGTAGCTGACTATGGATGCTGTGAAGGTTGAATAAGGCTATATGTATAAAGCCCTTGGCATGGATTAGTTACTCTCATGATTATGAATACTAATCATTTGAGGGGTCCCCATAGCGGCTTCTATTACTTGGGATTGGCCAGGTTTCTGTGAGACTCTCTTGGTGTTGTAGGAGCTGCCCACACCGCCCCTGGAGAGTGGAGAGTGGGCCCAGAATCTGGTAATACCTGGAAGTTAAGGTCAGCAGGCAGGTGGAATGTGGGATGACAGCGTGGTCCAGTAGCAAATCCGAGTTGTTGCTGATTGCTTGCTCTGACCATGGATCTCACTGGGACTCCTGCCTGGATAACCTCTGACCTGCCTCATGTCCCAGTTCCTGTACCTAATCTCCAACTATATTCGGTGTGAATCAATCCCTTGTTCATCATTAATGTATTCACTCGGGAAGCATTTTCTGAGGCATGTTGTATGTCAGGCACTGTGCTAGCTGGGCTTCTACATCGCTGAACAAGGCAGGCACAGTCCCTGCCCTAAGGAGTCCAGTGGAGAAGATGGACAATACTCAGGCAAACCAATGCGATTATAAGATGCCAAGTACTGGGAAGGAAGAGTTGAAGGTACTGTGATAGTAAAAGGGGGTGGGTAACCTATTAAGATTGGGTAGCCAGAGAGGAGGAGCTGATGTTTGAGCTGAGGCCTAAGTCAAGGATGAGTGGGAGACAGCCATATGAATCACTAGTGAAGTGGCGTTTGAGGCAGAAGGACAGCCTGTACCTGGGCCACACATGGGAAAAGAGCTTGACACGCTCAAAGGGATGAAAGAAGTCCTCTGTGGTAGACCATAGAGATTGAAGAGGGGCTGGCACTGGGTGAGGTTGGCATGGTTACGTAGGGCCTGGAAATCAAAGTATGGAGCCTGGATTGTATTGTCTGGGTGATGGCTCTGTCCCTGAATCTCAGTACTGTGGTCAGAGGCTGGCTCTTTGTTGTCCAGACCTTCCTTCTGTTGACCTGCTCCTCTGAGCACCTGCTTCCCGACTTCTTTTTCCTTCCATCCTGTCAAAACATCACTTATGGTCCTGGCTGATGCCTCCCTAATGCCTGCCATGTCTGTAGGCTTCTCTTTTACCTGTTAACACGCTCTCTGGACACTAGGTTTCATGTGTATAACTCAGTCCCTTTTCATTTCAGAGTGTTTGCTATACCTACTTCTGCCTCTGATGGGCTATCAGGCCCATCTCCCTCCTGAACTGACCCCTCTGCCATGTGGCAATGAAAATCAAGAACAGAGCCCTTGCCTTAGGGGTGCAGAGGGACAGAACAAAAGAGAACTAGGAAGGAAGAAGAGCAGTTTGAGGTCTGTCGATGGGTGGAAGAAGAGATAAGATAACAATTTTTATAGGTTGGACGGTGGCTTGAAGGAAGTTTGTTGGATTCACCCAGTCTTGTCACTTGTATTTACAGATTTGGAGGCCTGGTTCTAGAGAGAGGAAGTGACTTGCTCTGGGTTGCAGATGGAGTCAATAGCAGAATGATGACCTTTTTTCTTAATCCTCTGTAGGTTGGCTCCTATGTCTTTAACTTCCTTGACTTCTACTTTTTTACAGCTTTTCTTTAACCTCTAATCTTTGATTAGTGCTCTCTTCCCTCTGGACTGTAAGCTCTATGAAGGCAGGAGTGGTGGCTATTTTGCTGATGCCACCTCCCCAGCACCTGATCCCTAACTCAGAATTTGATGTTGAACTTTGCAGTGTGCCTCCTACTTCTGGGTTCTGCTCCCTTACTTCTCACAGAGGGCATAGGTAAGTGAAATCGATTGAAGCCCCGGACCTCATCTTCTCTGACCATTTCTTGAATTGTACAGCCTCCCATTTTCTCCCCTTACTGGAGAGAGTGCCTTGTTTACTGTGTTCATATTGTCTGTCTTCTCTCTTTAGAAGTTTACTCCCTGAGGGCTTGGGCCTTGTTGGTACTGGTTCCTTGCTCTGTCTCTGTGCATAAAGCAATGTGTGGCCTGTGGTGAACAGGATGGTATGTATCATCATTACTGTCAAGATCTGAGAGTCTGGGTTGCCATCCAGGCAGATGGCCATTTATGCTGTACAGATAATGCTGGGAGTCAAGAATGGGCTCACAGGAAGGGGATAGAGAGAAGAGCCTACTCTTTGGCTCTGAGGACTGACTCCTCTCTTTGCTTCTCATTAGCTGTATAATTTTGAGCAAAGTACTCAACTTCTCTGCATCACACTTTTCTGTAAAATGAAGAAAATACTACTTAGCTCTTAGTTGTTGGGAGGACCAAGTGAGATGGTTGATGTGAAGCATGTCCCTGCACAATGTCTGACCTGTGGTCAGCACTCAATAAATATTACCTTGATTAAACCGGGAAGGTTGCTCTGTCTACTCTTGCTGGCTGGTCATTACACATGGGTGCCAGTTTTCACTTTGACACTCAGAGCTACATCTTTCCCATAGTGCTGTGTTATTTGGTGGACTGTCATATTCTCTTTGGTCATCAGATAAATGTAGAGGCCATCAGTTCTGGCCATATGAAGTTTGCCGAAAATGTTGATGAACAACAACCCAGGATTCAGCACAAAAAATAAAAATGCCGGTTGATGTTCAAGACAGAGGAATATAAATCAGAAAACAAACACATCCACCGTACTGTAATATTTAAATGCCTTCTCATAAACACTTAAGATTCTCATTAGTCCAACATCAGAAAAATGATAAATATTAATATTTGTCATCAAAGGAAAGCTTAGAAATCAAAGCAGAGTAAACAACTGTTGTATTTGAAGGATTACATAATACTGAATGAATTTTAATTTGACACCTCCAAAACTCTATTTTTAAAAAAAATTCTCTGTGGGGCAGTTTAATTATTTTTATCCATTGCAAAAACTGGGAAAGGTATGCATTTAGTTGGAAAAGATTCAGGGGACTTGCTCATTCCAATAATGTTCTCAAAGACTTGGGCTATTTTGTGTCTTGTGTCTACAACAGAGACCCACTTGTTCTTGAGCCACTCTCCTCCAGATCTCCAGGTCAGCTTCAGAGAATCATACTGGAAATTGGCCTTGGTAGATCATGAAAGGGCACTGGGAGCTTCCTGTCTTGGCTGTGAATTCTTTTCCCAGGCTTCTATCTTCTTCCCAGTTCTGAATGTGCCAGAAGCATGTGCAGTAGTCCCTGGAGTCAGCAGCGAACAGTGGGAGAGACAACAGGCTGGTGCCGTCACTGTGAGGCGGTCAGGCTTTCCCTTGCTGCTTTCACAGTGTCTGATGTGGCTGACGTGGTGTGAGAGGGCCTCATGGTGTCACCACAGGACATGGTGCAGGGAGTCAGGAACCTGGGTTTTTGTTCTGGCTCTCATTGCCTTAGGCAAGTCTTGTCCTCTCTCTGGGCCTCCCTTTCCACATCCATAAAGTGAGGGGCTTGGGTCTGATAATTCTGAAGTCCTGTGCCTCTCCAACATCTTATAACCCTAGGGGAGAACTTCAGGAATCTGCTAAGCCCTTCCTTGTTCCCTCTGCAGAGGGGCAGTTGCTTGGAGTGGTTGGTGTTGGGGCCAGACAAAGCCGTATCTCACCTTAGCTAATTTACTTTAGTTCTTAGTTTCTTATCCATTATTGGAATAGTACAAAGTTGTCAGAAGCACAAGAGATGATGTTTGGAAATGTGTTGTTACCATTGTTGGTTATGTTTTATTTTATTATTGTTATGTATTATGTTTATATCTGGACTCAGGACTTTTCTGTCTCTTTGTGCCTCAGTTTTCTTATCTAAAAAATGGGAATAATAAGACTGTACTTCATTGGTTAATCGTGAGAATGAGATAATACATGAAAACATGTAAGACACTTCCTGGTATACAGTAAGTACCATATACAAGTTAGTGATGATTTTAGCTCTCGTTTTTATTATTGGTCGCAACACCTAGAATAAAATAGTGCTTTTTGTAAAGAATAAGATAGGACAAGGCAAATGGGAGTAGTTACCTTCTCTAATTACACATGCTGAAGCAGATTTTCGGTGGTGTAGAAGATCCACCATTTTCTCTAAGCATCTCATTTAACCTAGGGAACATTAAATAAATGATGTCAAATCTGTATTTTAAAGTAAAGTATGTGTATCCAACATGGGTCCTTAAAATAGGATACTGGAGCCTCTTCAGAATCTAATGTTCTGTACATACAGAGGCAATGAAAACAGTAACTGGAGAGGGTATCTGCCCCTCCGTGTGTTCATAGCAACATTATTTACAGTAGCCAAGATATATAAACAACATAGGTGTCCGTTGATAGGTGAATGGATAAAGAGGTTGTATATATATATACACAATGGAGTATTATTCAGCTATAAAAAACGAGAACGGATGGACCTTGAGGGCATAATGCTCAGTAAAATAAGTCAGACAAAGACAGGCACATACTGTTTGCCCTCACTTGTTTGTGAAATCTAAAGACAAAAACAAAACCAAAAACACTAAACTCATAGAATAGGATCAGGTCTGTGGTTACCGGAGGCAGTGGGCGAAGGGAGCAGGGGAAGGAATTGGAAGAAAAGTGGTCGAAAGGTACAAGCTTCCAGTTATTTATAAGACAACTAAGTTCTAGGGCCGACACGTACAACATGATGACTGGAGCCAACACTGCTGAGTGCTATACAGGGAAGTTGTTAAGAGACAAGATCCTAAGAGTTCTCATCACAAGGAGATTTTTTTTTTCTCTTTTCTCTTTATTGTATGCATATGACAGGATGGTTGTAAACTAAACCTGTTATGGTAATCATTTCACAATATATGTAAATCCAACCATCGTGCTACATACCTTAAACTAATACAATGATGTATGTCAGTTATTTCTCAATAAAACTGGAAAAGAGATAGATCTCTAGTGGGGAAATGGGGAGAACAGAAGATAACTAAAGTGGTTGAATGCAGATACCTCTGGGGATGACAGCTGGAAAATAGGAAGAAATGAGGCAAGAGATTTATTTTTCCTAAAAGTTATGTGTCGCCATTTGATTTTAACGGTTATATACTTTACCTTATAATAAATAAAAAAAATATTTTGTTAAAAGTAAAAAAAAAAAAAAAAAAAAAAAGGAATCTAATGTTCCAGGTTCATGATCTATCTCCACATAGAGGTTGAAACCAAGTTAGAAGAGAGCTTACTTTTTATCAGATTACTGTGGGTTGGGAATGAAAATAAGACATTTTGGTGAATTCTGTCATTTGATCTTCAGAGCAACTCTATGAGGTAGATACTCTTACTATCTCGGTTTATACATGAGAAAACTGAAACTCAGAGAGGTTAAGTGCGTGCTTAAGGACACCCAGCTGGCAAGTGGTAGCACTGGGGATGCGGACCCAGGTCATGTGACTCAGCAACTTGAGCTCAGCTAGCTGCCCTCGTAGATGGTAGAAAGGTCATACCTGCATGATAGCTACTATTTCTGTATAATGAAGTCTAATGGATCAAGACAAGGATGTAAATGACTTGCTTTTTATCAATGACACAGCGAATCAGCATTCATTTTTATTGTTTCCAACATCATTCCATTACATGTAAGGGAATGAATTTCAATATAGAATAGACTTATTTAAGGAAACATCAATATTTTTCTCAAATTGGCAGCATCAAAACTGTATTTATGGAATTAAGGAAAACATACTGCATTTATATAATGCAAGTTCACTTGGAAACCTAAAATTTCTTTATCTTTTTCTGTTATGTTGGCTTGTTGCTGTTGGCATCAGTCTGTTTTTAAGACGTAAATATAAATTGTTTCTTGTTAACTTCATTGGATCTGTAAGCAGATATTAGACCTAGTTGGCACTGATGAGGCCAACCACTTGGTCAGAGGGCCCACATTATTCTATGAGAAGGAGGTATTTAAAAAAAAACTTCTTACCAACTGCATACGAAAATAAATTTATTTTAGAAGATTTAAAAAAAAATGCTCAAAAAAATAAAATGACATTGCCATTCCACCCCCTCATGATTCTACTATCAATATTTCAGTGGATACTCTTTCCATCCTTTTTCATTGCATGTGTGTATTTGTTTGTCGTGTTAGTTTTCTAAATTAGGATCATACTTCACATATAGCTATGTTACCCGTTTTTCACTCTTTAATGTATTGTGTGTGTGTTCCCATGCCATTAATGACTACAAAGTACTCCACTGTTGGAACCTGCGATTATTTTTCATACTATTCCAATTGTTTAGCATTGGGCTTTTACCACCTCGATTTCTTTTTTTTTTTTTTTTAAGGTTTTATTTATTTATTTAACACAGATAGAGACAGCCAGCGAGAGAGGGAACACAAGCAGGAGGAGTGGGAGAGGAAGAAGCAGGCTCATAGCGGAGGAGCCTGATGTGGGGCTCGATCCCATAACGCTGGGATCACGCCCTGAGCCGAAGGCAGATGCTTAACTGCTGTGCCACCCAGGCGCCCCTACCACCTCGATTTCTGATGTGTATTACTGAAAAATATTTGCGTGGATGTGTCATGACATCCATGATTCTTTTCTTAGGACACATTCTCAGAAGTGGAAATGCTGGGTCCTATTGTAAGCGGTCCTATTGTAAGGAGTAGTTCTCTAGTCTTTCCACCCTTCACTGCAGGTAATGCTCCCTGTGTACCTAGATTCCCCACTAACAGCTTCTCCTGGGTTCCGTTTGCCAAGAACGTCAGAGAAGCCTGTGGAGCCAGAAGCTGGTAGGGTAATTAATGTCAGTCTTCAGGCTGGACTTGGTGATCAAAATAAACATGTTGGACTGCCAAGCCCAGCCTTTACATGTCTTTACATGCCTTAATTATTAGTTAGTGTGTTACCTTGTTAGCTCAGAATGCTTCCAGCTGCAAGTAACAGAGAACGTGACTCGCAGTGGCTCAAAAACAAACAAACAAACAAACAAAAAAACCCCAGAGGATCATTTCTTCCCCAGAAGGAGACACCTAGACGTATGGGGGGTGGCGGAGGGGGGAGGCTGACCGTGGCTCTAGTTCAGCAGCTCAGAGATGTCAAGGATGTAACTACAGTGTTCTTGGCTTTCTCATACTGGTCACAGGATGGCTACAGCTGAAGCAGGCATCATGCATGTGTTCAGGGAATCAGGGAGGGGTGCAAGAAGAGAGATGGAAATGATGGACTCTTGATCCTAGGAGTTGTTAGCCTGATTTTTAAAATCAGGTGGTGCTTTTTTTTTTTTCTCTTATTGCAGAAGTAATGTATGATCATTACAGAAAATATATTTCACCCATAATCTTGCTATCGGGAGGTAATCACTGCTCTCATTTTGGTGTTTATCCTTCTAGTTTGGTTATAAGTACACAAAAAAGTGGGATTGCCCATTGATGGACTGCCTCGTAACTGGCCTTTTTAATCAGCATCCATCCTTGTGCTTAGCACCTGGTAGATGCTTTACGAATTTTACTGAAAAATTAATGAATGATTTCAAAAATACGCTATGAATATTTTTCTGTATCGCCAAGTATTTGTTTTAGAGTATAATTTTTAACAGCTGCATAACACTCAATTGTTTGAATGTTTCATAATTTCTTTGACTGATTATTATTTTATGTGTGGATTTTTTCAAAATGTTAACTGTGACAATTCTGTAGTGAACATCCCTCTGTGTATGTGTGTGTGTGTGTGTGTGTGTGTGTACACAAATCTCTCATTATTTCCTTAGATAAATTCTTTTCAGAAGTGGAATCACTAGGTCCCAGGTCCAGTTTTAAAGTCCTTGATGCGTATCATCAAACTGCCCTCTTTGTATGCATCATTTTATACTACCACCCGCAATGCGAATCATTATAAGCTTGTTTTAATCTTTATTTTTCTTTTCAGTAGATTTGAATTTTTTTTCTGAGAAGGTAATATATTCATCTGTTTCAAAAATCAAAACAATAGAAAAAAAGATACAAAGTTTTGCTGCTCCTGTTCCCATACCCCTACCTCTGCCCCCATTTCCCTTAGTGTAGTCACTTTGGTTAGTTTCTGTTGAACTTTTTCAGTATTTTTTACTGTACATAGAAGATTATGCATCTAAATTACTTTTCTTCCTTTTTTATAAAAAAAAGTAACATACAATATACACTATTCTGTACTTTACTTTATTTGGTTTGACTGCTGTATAATGTTCCATTATGTGAATACTCCATAGTTTTATTTATCTATTCTCCTGTCTGGCCTTATTTGAAACCTGTATCTTTTCCGCCAAACAAGGCCCAAATGAACCGTGATATTCTGGCCCTGCAGCAATGCCACTAATAGGAGCAGGCAGCTATATCTTAATTTCCTAGCCCTACTGCCTGGCCTGCTGCACGTTTTGACTTTGCCTCCCAGGGTGTAGTTGGCAGGGTCTGAATATTCCGAATCCAAGGAGGGAGAGAATTCTAAAGGAAGGTTTATCCTCTTTGAAGACCCACTGGCCCCCCTAGCTTGGCTTGTGAGATACTTCATGTGCTACTTTGGGTAAAGAACAACCCCTCCATTCTTATCCAAGGGAAGGTGGCTCCTGTAGGAAATGATGTCCTGTGTACTTTTTAAGGAATTTCGTGTCACGGTTCAGACCCCCTGTGTGCTCCTTCAATAGGCTCCGGGGAAGAATACTTCCTTGCCTCTTCCAGCTTCTGGTGTCTCCAAGCATTCTTCAGCTTGTGGCTCTATTTCCTTCATGTGGCCTTCTCCGTGTCTTTTCCTCTTCTATTGGACACAGACATCTCTCTTTGGGGGCCACCAGAGGCTTTGATTTCAGTGCTCTGATTCCGGAATCTGTGCTCTGCTCTACTGTATCCTGGGAAGTACCACAGAAAAAGGTTGTTTTCTCTTCCACATGATAAAAGAAAGACTGGGGCCATCCCCCTCAGTGCTGCAACGTCATTGTCTTGCACAGTGCCTTGCGCAGTGCAAAGGAAGTGCTCAAATGGATCGTCTTTATCAATGAGTGGTCCACTGAATGTCTGAAGGCAGGTTTTTATGTCTGTTTTTACTTTTCCAGGTTGAGTCTCCCTAGGTACTTCAGTTATTCCTTGTGCGAAGTTCAGACCCTCTACCACTCTCGTTGCTCTCCTGTAGGTACTTTCTAACTTGGCCAGTATTTCTCTTAAAATATGCCTTCCAGAATGAACTCTAGATAGGATCTAAGCAACAAGATTCTCATGGTTTGCATACAGTATTTTTTAAAAAATTAGCGCTGGTTGTGAGGATGTGGAGAAAAAGGAATGCTCATGCACTGTTGGTGGGAATGCAAACTGGTGCAGCCACTGTGGAAGACCATATGGAATATCCTCGAAAAATTAAAAATAGAATTACATAGGATCCAGTAATTCAACTACTGGGTATCTACCCAAAGAATATGAAATTGCTAATTCAAAAAGATATATGCACCCCTATGTTTATTGCAGCATTATATTATGCTAAATTATGGAAATAACCCAACTGTCCATCAATAGATGAATAGATAAAGAAAATGTGGTATACATACACAATGGAATATTACTCAGCCATAAAAGAGAATGAAATCTTGCTGTTTGCAACAACATGGGTGGATCTAAAGGATACAATGCTAAGTGAAGTCAGTCAGAGAAAGACAAATACCATATGATCTCACTCATATGTGGAATTTAAGAAACAAAACAAGCGAACAAAGAAAAAAGAGACAAGCAAGAAACAGACTCTTAACTATAGAGAACAAACAGGTGGTTACCAGAGGGGAGGTGGTGGGGGGTGGGTGAAATAGGTGAAGGGGATTAAGAGTACACTTATCATGATAAGCACTGAGTAATGTATAGAATTGTTGAATCAGTATGTTGTATACCTGATACGAATACCAAACAAACAAAAAACCAAATAAATAAAAGTAGCCCTGGCTTGTGTTCATTTTAGAGTAAGTGCTAAATTCTTTGCTGGTAATTCATTGCTGGTGAAAGACCTAAAGCAACAGCAACAACAAACCCCCTAGGCTAGTAGCCCCACTTGGTCATTGAGTTTTTTAGGGCCAAATTTAGCTCTTAGTTAAGTGTAATTTTGATTGGTTCTGGATTCTGGGGATACATTTTGAGATTGGAAAGAAAATAGTACAAACGTCACACTTTGGGGGCTTACTGGAAAGGGCAAGCATACCCATGAATAAATCCAGTTTTCCCTCTCCATTCCAGTTTGTTAAACCCATGGAAAAAAGTTGTGCGCAGTTAGAGGGACGAATGATGATCCGAAGCCATTTTTTTTGCAAGAACAAATCAGGGTTTTCATGACCAGGTATTAGAGAAGAGAACCTTTTTCTTCTTAATTTCCAACATTGGGGCAGGTCATTGGTACTCTTCTTGTTCTTCTTCTTCTTCTTCTTTTTTTTTTTTTTGTAAATCACATTTACCACTGCTTGTGTTAATTTTCATATTCTTGTACCCTGAACAAATTTATGCTCTTGGTGTTGTATGTGCTGCAAGTTTCACTGCTGTCAAAACATGTTTTTAAAAATATCCCATGGGTTTTAACCAGTAACAGTCAAGATCAATTAGATTTTTTTTAGGAGTAAAATCTACCTTAGGATTTAGATTGGCGAGAAGATGTGGTTATGATAACTTTTGCCCTTATGTGCCAAGATGGGACTGAGGTATATCAGTGCTTTTAAAAATGTTTCTTGTAATTAATTTTTTTAAACCAGGGGTTGAAACAATGAAATGATTCTAACTCCCGGTGGTGGATTTCGTGGCTTCCTGTATTCCACTATACTTTCTACTGCATCTTGACACCTTGGTTTCTTAAAGGAAACATTTTTGAAGGCAGAGGCCCTCTGCTCGGAACTCTTCCCCCTCACCTCTTACCTGGCTTACTTATTCTACCTGACAGCTTAGCTTAAATGTCTCTTCCACAGGGAAACTCACTCTGACCCATAGGACTTGGTTAGTTATTTAATAAGTCGCCTCAGTAGCTTGTACTTCATTATATCAATTTCAGTCTCTTTGTTAATATTTGTCCTTTATCCCAGACTCTAAACTCTGCAAGGCAGGAGCTATGTCTCTTTTCAACACTCTACCTACCTTGGTGTCTGGCTCATACTAGATACTTAATAAACTTTGGTTGGCTGATTGGTCAGAGGCTGAAAAAGGGGTTATGGAAACAATACTTTTAACAAGAGTTGCATTTGTGTGTGTGTGTGTGTGTGTGTGTGTGTGTGTGTGTACATGTATAGCTAATAGCAGTGAGTGCTGTTTTCTTTCTGGTTTTTTTGGGGGGGTGGGGAGAGGGGTACCACTGCTTCAAATTACTGAAGTGGAAAGAACAGTTGACATTCTGTTTTAAAGTGACCATGTATTTGACCCACTTCTTCTCTCGTAATGTCATCACGATTGTATCTCATTGCTGCGGGTTCTTGGAGGCTGACAGGCGGAACAAGTTGCTTCAGCTCACAGTCCTCATCTGTCATACAGAACAGCTTGCAGATTCTTATTATGTGAATGAAATATGGAGAGAGGGATATTTTTCTTCCTGGGCTATCAGGGTAATTGAAAGTAACCATATCAGGGCATAAGGGGAAAATGCAGGAAAATAGACTGCTTTTGTGAAGGGCAACCCATCGGCTTTCAGAACTGCAGGTGTAGAGTCTCATCTCCAAGTGCAGAGGCTGGGGAAAGGTTCCCTCTTATCAAAAAGCCTAGGATTCGACCAGAACATTCTTTTAGTCAGGAAAATGCCTTGGTTCGTGTTACCACTCCTCAGCTCCCTGACGAGCTGCTGCCATGGCTGCCTTTGGAGGTACATCCCGTGGGACCCAGGGCACGGGCTTTCTATGTTCTTTAGCTAGGACAGAAAACTGTTTTAGTATTCCAGATCAATAAACTGTAGTAGAAAGTTGAAAATGTGCTATGAAAAATCATTAACCAGAGAAATTCTACTGTTCCCAAGTTTTACATCAGAAGAAATAAGTAACACTTGACTGCTCTTATAGTTTATATTTTACAAGCTTGGCCCTGGTGAAACAGAATATCAGATGACACTGTGTCAGTGACACTTTGCCTTTGAAATGGTCAGTTCTGCAGATGGAAATGGAACTTTACAGAACACTTTTAGTTCACAGGAAGCTTTCTGCTTCACATTGGTCAACAGACCTAACGTGGTGATGGAAAGCAAGGTACAGTTCAGCAGTCATTCAAGTCATGACTTTGTTATATTTTGAGATGGCTCTAAAATCACTTAGTCAAATAAAACTCCAAAGTACTGTAACTGCCAGGTTGCTTTATCTAATATATGAAACAGAGGCAAAGGAACCAACAATAACCCTCCATTTACCATTATTAGATTAGCTATTACTGAAACCGCAGAAAGTATATAATCCTTTACTTTGTGTTCACTCGAATTTGGTTATTAAGCTTTGATGGAACTTTCATTTAACCAAATGCCTTTGTTTACGACAATAAGCATGTTAAGTCTTTTGTGTTCTGAATGTGATATGACCATTTTAGTACATGCCTCCTGCAAAGGCATGTTAAAGTTGTAGATTCTATTCATTTGTGTAATGTCAAATATTTTCATTTCAATCCAGTTAGGGTCTTGTGTTTCTTCCCAACTTTAAGAAATGCATCTTTTCTCTGGTAGGCCTTCCTTTTTCAAGAATAAACCAGGCATTAACAAACATAGCAGCTCCATAAAAATTGATTTTTCAAAATTAAATAAGCATCTGGTGGGCTGAAAATGTTTTTATACCTGATATTTAAAAGATATTTTGACTATTGCCAAAAGGAATCAATTCCTTCATGCTGTCTCTCTTGCGGATGCCGTCATATGCCACTGTGTGCTGTGGAGCTCAGGCTCGGGCTTGGATTTGTACCTCAACTCTGCCACTTTACCTGCCTGTAACCTTGGACTTCACCTCTTCCAAGGTCTGTTATCTCTAATTGCCCTTTCCTCAGTGTGTGATGGAGTTCTTAATAGTACTTATCTCATCATGTTATAGATGGAGGAATGCATGTAAAGTTCTCAAACGTGTGATTATTCCTGTAATTTGTGTGTGTGTGTGCGTGCGTGTGCAAGTGTGTGTGTCTACACTCTACATATGGATTGTTGGCTTAACTAAAACCCCATACTGATTCAAAATTGGGTTATAATAGTGGGAATGCTGTTATCCTTTCAGGATTTAGTGTTCCAGTATCAAGGTTAAATATATGACATGGAACACTGTTACCATTTTGGATCTATTCAGAGCCACAGTTTGAAGACAAGTCATCATGAAGGTGGCTGTTTCAATTGCTGAGATTGGAACCCAAGAACCAAATCCATATTCCAAAGAAGTCTTGCTTTTAAATTGGAACTTTATTTCATTTCCTTTGAATTGATGTAAAAGCTAGGATAAAGAGTGTTTTAGATAAGTGAGCTAGAAATATATGGCGTTTTCAATAAGAAGGGCTCCTACAGACAATTTGTTGCTAGTTTTCCCTGGCTCCTTCCCACATCTATTAAGCTTCTGTCTAATTGCCTTGCTCCTTTCGCATTTTTCATCCTTAACGCTGTCCTTTAGATCCACATTTTTGGGGTAGTGGAGACAGGTTTGGAGAAATGGGGATGAATTTTTTCCCTCATCTGTACCATCTTCCGTTGGCTTGAATAATGAGTCACAGAAAAATGAAAACTTCTTTAGCTGTGAAAGTTTAAGCAAGGAAACATGTTAGGCCATTGGCATTAGTATAATGCAAAATAAGATAGCATTTAAAGATAGTCTCCGCTTCAGCATCATACTGACAATGCCCCTCACTTGAGTCAGGGATTGGGGACTTACTGAGATACACCATCTGGCAAAACACGGAAGGCCAGTCTTGTGCCAACTGAGAAAGCTGCATCAGTTCCAGCTCTTATGTACTTTGCACATTATTGGATGCTTTGCAAAACGTTTATCACTTTTTAATTAGTAAGGACTAAGGGATTTTCGTACCCCAAAGAAAATGTCAGCAGCCCAAAGATAGATGAATTATCCAGTGGATCATATAGGGCAGTAGGTATTTAACTTTGAGCTTGCACAGGAACAAGGACAGTTGCATACTAGGATCTTTGTTGTGGGACATGTGTTCTTGGTCTGTCTGGGTGGAGCTGGGGATCTGGGCTTTCTGTTCCTCCTGCAGTTGCCCAGCTGGTTTCTCCTGCAGCGTGGCCAGGCCTTGAGAGCACATGCCAAGAGATCAACTCTGTTCTGCTCCTTGGCCTATCATGTAAACTGTGGCTTGTCATGTTCATTAAAATGAAAATTTGTCGGATGGAATTTGCCCGACTGGCAGAATAGTTTAAATGTCAGATGTTGTTAGGCCTGGATATAAATATTATGTTTTTATTGTTAATTAATTGCAGCGCCTCAGTACCAGTGATCCAAAATCCAATTTAGTCTGCAATAGGCCTGTGGATAAGGGCCAGAGATAATGAATGCAGAGGGAAAAAATGTATTCAGAGTTCCCATTGTATCTGTCAATGTCCTCTTAGAAAAATAGCAAATTTTGGTGTGTCACTTTAACTCAGAGGGTGCAAAACAGAACAGAATTAAGACTCATTGTCTTTTGAAACCTCTCAAATGTTACTTACTGTTGAATCCGTCCCAGCATCAAAATCCCCAAATTTGCTGCTCTGTCTCCTTTCTGTGATTTCTCCCACATTGCTTCCCCCCTGAAGTCCTTGTTATGTTCACAGCTCGTTTTGGAGTAGCAGAACTGGGGTATCTAGTCCCATAATCATCCTCATTTCTCCTTGCTCTGTTCATTTTCCTCTCTTCCATTCGCCATCAATCCTTCTCTTTTTTGTCTTCTTTCTATCCTTTGTTTGGGTCCCCAGACTCAGCAGCCTATCTGTAAGTCTGCCACTGTTTGTTAAGATCATTTTGCTTCCAAATTGAGCTGGTGGCTGACTATCACTCAGAGTAACGCTGCATAACTCTTTGCATTAGAAAGGGGAGCAGAAATCTTGCCGCTGGGGCCCAGACCTCAAAACTGACTGTTGTCGCAGTGCCGTGAGCTGTGAGCCAGCGGGCATTTGCTACCGCCATTCCCAACCAATATTTTGTGGAATACTTGCTGTGAGCATGGCATCGTACTCGGCCACCTTCTTGGTTTCCAAAGGCAAGTGCGTGTGCCAGGCAGAGGAAGACTAATTAAGACTTTGGAAGGCAGGCCTAATGTGATCCAGTGGTCAGGGAACCTCATTTAATTCCTGGCATCCTGGTCCATGCCAACCTCGTTCTGCCCCTGTGATTAAGCCAGCCGAGAAGCAGGGAAGGGAAGATGAACTTTGGTGTGCTCTGAGTTTCCCTGTCCAGCAGTGTCTGTCAGATTAAAAATGAGAGGGAAGGAGGCCAGAGAATCTTCCAGATGGAGAGTACAGAGGAGGGCACCACCAGACTCCCTCTCCACAGTGATGTTGCTGGGCCATTGGAGCATCGGGCCATGAGCCAGGAGGAGCACAGGCTGCCGCCTGACCCTGGAGTGGAGTGGAGGCCCGCAAAACAGTCACCCTTGACTTGGGGTGGGAACATGTTCACACCAGGCACACGCAGGCCTGTATGAGGCAGAGCATTTACCCCAAGAGCTGGGTCAGTCTGATTAGAGGATGGGCCCTTCATCCTGGACTCCTTGTAAGAGTGTGTTCCCCGAGGCATATACGGACACTGCAGAAACCAAATGGGGATTTGGGTGTTCTCCACCCTCCTCGGTTTCTTCCTTTAGATAGAATCGGCCGTGTAAGAAAGGTGACCTTCGATAGGCTGGCAGCAGCAGGAACAGCAGTGGCCATACATCCTTGGACGGCCTTGCATGTGGACAGCAGTTCCAGACAGTAGGGGTTTGGTGAGGAAACAGTGCATAGACAGCCACTCTCCACACCTTTTGGTAGCACAATTTTGTAACTGGTTTCAGCATTCATTAAAAAGTATCCAGGGTGGATGCTCCAGGAACAGAGTTTTGCTCAAGTGAGAACTGTTTTTTAGACTCAGGCCGTCTGAGGTCTATGTCATGATGGAATGATAACGAATGAGGTTAAACACTGACTATCTGGCATGACCTTCCTTAAAAATGGATTATTTTAACATTGCTTCTGTACCACCTCAGTTTTTCTCTAAGATGACCCTATTTTTCTCAAAATCAGGTTGTATTCGAGTTTGGGGAGGGTTTGTACTATTGGGAGCATAGCTGTTTGACTTGAAATGTCATCCCATTTTGAGGAAACATACCGGGGCCACGTTAGGGCATCCCTGTGCAAATGTCACGTTGTCAGAATGTCTCCCCCCGGGGATTAGACTGGCCATGGTACTTCCCGGTCCTGTCTGGCTGGTCAGACAAAGCCACTGCCTCCCCATAGCCAGGGCGCTAACCCGGCCAGGGTCATGATCCCCGAGATTTCATGGAATTTGATTTGTCACTAACTCTCTGAATTTTAATATGCTAATTATTGGCTGATTGGTATGCAGCTCCTTAGACGTCACCTAATGATTTTCCAGAGCTCATACTCTTGGCAAATTTACTTTTCCGGTGTCTGGCAAATATGACAGCATTGAACAGGTGTGGCGATGGTGTGTGTGGGGGTATGTGTGTGTGTGTGTGTGTGTGTGTGTGTGTGTGTGAGGCGATACAAGTGTAGGCTTCCATAGAGAGAGACCTTTTCATCTTAAGAAAGCCCTAGAATACAAATTAAGAAAAGGGGAAAAAAGAACAAAAATAAACAAAACTAACTCTAGCTTAAGAATTTTAGATTCTAGAGGTGCCTGGCTGGCTTAGTTGGTAGAGCGTGTAACTCTTGATCTCCGGGTTGTGAGTTCGAGACCCATGCTGGGTGTAGAGATGACTTAAAAAATTAAAAAAAAAAATCTTAAAAAGAAAAAAGAATTTTCAATTTTAATAGTAAAGCAAACTTACAATATTCCTTTATTAAGCAGATTTTATCGAGTGTATGTTATGTGCCAGATACTGTTCAGAGTATGTGGATTCAGTGCAGAATAAGACAGATGTTGTCTGGATCTTTGTTGAACTTAGGGTCTAGTGGAAAGATTTCCACATATATTTTGACAATATTGATCAGCTTTCTAGGTGAATAACAAAACTAAGAGTTATTCTACCCACCCTTCTGAACTCTAAATACATTATATTCGAGTTTCACAAATTCTGAATTCGAAATTCTATTAGAAATACATACATATAAATTGAAATAAAACTTCGAGGAATATATCTGAGAAATGTCAAGTTTCTAGTGTCTTTGCTGCTGTTGCTTGTGAACATTTAAATCAGTATGCAGATTTGCAAATAATTCCGTGTGTTTAAAATATTCATTTATCATCAGGTCGTTTAACCAGGGCAATGTTTTCCAGCTGCCTGGTTTTCACCGATATGTAGAAGAAGGTTTAAGAATCTTCTCTTAGTTGAAAATTGGCTATCATTTGAAAGGATGTTGCAATAATTTGTCGGCAGTAACAGCTCACTGAACGTAGCATAAGAAGGAAGACGAGGGCCGAATTTATTCAGTGTCTTCATTCTTGTGTCTTGTCTTCATTCCTGAGCAAACAGACTTCTTTCCCAGGTCTGTAGATAATTGTTAAAGACTTAAAGGTCAATAACCAATCCCTTAATGGGCAGTCAAGTCAGGTGAGGGCTGCAGAGTGCAACAATGGAGGGAAATCCCTCAGTTCCAGGCAGTGCTGTATTAAGTCAAGTGTAGTTGGATGGTGCCCAGAGATAGGTTTCAATTGGGAGAAGATGAATTGCAAAGGAAGTTTCTGTATTTGAGAATGATGCTTGTTTAAATTCAGGCTGGTTTTTAAGGGAGCTGGGGGCCGGGTAATGGAGTGAGGGGCTTGGGGTTGGTGAAGATTTTCTAGGTGGCCCTGAAAAACCACCAAGAAAAATCAGGGTGTTATTGGCCTGTACAACTCTGCCTCTATATTTATGTCTTTTAGGAACCACCGAAGCCCAATCCTGTTTGGATTGATTTAAATCTAATCTGTCTTGCAGGAGGTCATATGAAGGTTACAGAGTCTGTCTGTTCCAGAACAAAATGGGAATGAGCTAGGCCTGAGGGGAATGGGAGGTGGTGTACCGCCTTGCCCCTGCTGTGAAAAGGTTTTCATGGCCTGTAGAAGTTTAAGTCCTTGGATTTTTAGGTCAAGGCAAACATGGGAAAGAGAGGACTAGTTTGAGTGGCTATTCCTGACTTTTGTCCAGAGATAGGTATTTTGGGCATTGAAACCAGAGTTTTTTTGATCCTGACCTGCTCCTATTTTGGATACGTAGCACTCCTATGTGCAAAATGCTTGGGCACCAGAGAGATGTACACAAAGACTGTAGGATCCATGTGTATTTGTCTTACTCAACACGTATGTACTGAAGGACTATTTGGTACAGGTATAGAATCTGGGGCTCACATTGCATGGGCGTGTGTGGTCAGTTTGAACAATAAAGGCCACAGGTCTTAAAGAGTTTAGACACTAGTCAAGGTGATAAAACATATACACAGGAGAAAGTAATCATTTAAGGCAATACCACGCATGGCAGTCACAAGGCATTATGTGATCAAGATGAGCCTCAAGCTCTGTTTTTTTTTTTTTTAAAGATTTTATTTATTTATTTGACAGAGAGAGACAGCCAGCGAGAGAGGGAACACAGCAGGGGAGTGGGAGAGGAAGAAGCAGGCTCCCAGTGGAGGAGCCCGATGTGGGACTCGATCCCAGAACGCTGGGATCACGCCTTGAGCCAAAGGCAGACGCTTAATGACTGCGCTACCCAGGCGCCCCCCAAGCTCTGTTTTAAGACCAATCCCACCACCTATCCCTTTTGACGTTCTGGGACCTTGCAGTCCTGGTTTCCCTTTCTCGCTCTTCTGCCCTTAGCTTCATAGTCTCAACTGGATCTTCTCATTACCTTGCCACACACTCAGGTTTTTTTCTGTTTACAAAGTACACAAAGA
>NW_024423786.1:29497080-29588779 GCF_017311325.1 Ursus maritimus
TCTTTCAGTCCTTTATCTTCCTCCTGTTGCTATTCTCCCTCTCTTCCCCTTTACACCCAGACATCTCTAGGATTGCCCTTACTTGTCTTCATTTTAATGATTTCCACATATTTGTTAACCAACTCCAAACTGAATTCTGTCTCAACCAGTCCAAGTCCTCATTGAGTTCCTCAGTGACCCTCACATTGGGCATTTTAATTTTTTAATTTTTAAAGATTTATTTATTTGAGAGAGAGAGGGGGAGAGAGAGAGTACACACAAGCAGGGGGAGGGGCAGAGGGAGAAGGAGAGAGAGAATCTCCAGCTGAGCGCAGAGCCTGACGCAGGGCTCAATCTCACGACCCTTAGATCATGACTGGACCTGAAATCAAGAGTTGGACGCTTAACTGACTGAGCCACCCAGGGGCCCCACACTGGACACTTTTAGTACTTACATTACTTGACCTTCGGTGACACTTAATGTTTTTGTTTTACTTCTCTGGCAACTATTCTCTCTCCTATATGGCCATCATCCTCCTCAACCCAACTGTTGAATGTTCAACTTCCTCAAGGATCATCTTCCCTTCCTACTTGGTACCGACTCCCTGGACAGCCACATCCATACTCACAACCACAGTTGTGAGGCACAGATAACTCACTGCTCGCAAACCTCCTGTCTGAGCTACAGACATGCATGTCCAACTCCCGACCTGGACATTTCTTTTATATATATCTCTCAGGCACCTCAAGTGCAATATATCCACAACCAAAGTGGGATCTGGGCTCCAGATGTGGACCCTTGTGCAGTGGGATTCACTCAGTGGTGTTGTCCAACCCCAATTCAGAAAGGGAAACTGCCCTAAAGATTGTAATATTCAAACATAGGTTTAAAATCTCTTTTCGTAATTGATATCTACCTTTAATGTACTGTGATCAGAGAACTTTGATAGCTGTTTTTTTGGTATTTGTCGAGACTACTCATATGGTGTAATATGTGGTCAGGTGTTCCTTATGTTCCATACACACTGGTAAAGAATGCTATGGCAGATGGTCACACCAACACATTTATCCAGTCCCATGTGCTCATGTTACTGAGCACTGACCACCACCCCTCCTGCCAAGAGATGGAGCCTTTGTTCTCTTTCCTTGAGTCTCCATGGGGGTTTGTGACTGCCCTGACCACTGGAATGCTGTGTAAATGGTATTAATGTGACTTCCAAGCCTAGGCCATAAAGAATATAGCTTCTGGGAACTCTTGCCTTTGGAACCCAGCCACCATGTTGTGAGGCAACTCAAGGTATGTAGAGAAGCCACATGTAGATCTTTTGGCTGATAGCCCCAGTTAAGGTCTCAGCTAGCCTTCAGCAACCACTGGCAAACATTTGAGGGAATGAGCTTTCCAATGATTCCAGAGCCCAACTCCAAGTCTTTCAGCTGAGGCCTCAGGCATTGTTGCATACGCTGGCTTACCGTACGCTGTCAGAATTCCTGTTCCATGGAAACCGTAGAGACAATAAATTACTATTTTTCAGTCATTAATTCTTGGGTAGTTTGTTATGTAGCAGTAGACAGCTGATGCAAATATGTATTCTATCACCGGTAACTTCTATTTTGCCTAGTAGTATTTCTACCAGCTTTCTTTTGGTTCCTATTTGTGTGGTGTATAGTTTTCTGTACTTTCCCATTCAAACTCCCTCTACGTTTTAGATGTGTTTCTTATAAACATCATATAGCAAGATTTTAAAAAATCCATTTAAAAAATCTGTTTTAACGGATGTGTTTAATCCATTCACTCTGATTCATGACATATTTGAACTTACTTTGAATATTTTCTTTGGTATTTTCTACTCACTCTGCTTTCCTTTGCTTCTTGCCTGCTTCCATTCCAATCTTCTGTAGAGAAATGGCTGAGTTTTCTGTTCTTTATATTGTTCCCTCAGTTGGTTTGGACGTTTCTATTCTTTTGGTGATTACTCTTATGTGTTTTAAAATTGTGAAATAGACCATACATACAAAATAATTTTTGGAAGTGTATATCTATAGTCATTTATTGTATTGTATTCTATTATAATACAATATATAATAAACTAAACATCTAGATACCTCTTCCCTGGCCAAGAAATAGAGCATCACCATAGTCTAGAATCTTTCCCCCCAAGCTAAATGTTGCCTGAATTCTGTGTAAATCATTCCCTTGCTTTTCTTTATGGTTTTGCCACTTACATGTTATATTCTTAAACAAGATAGTATGTATTTTTACCCTTTTGAACATGTTGTGTATATGGAATGATAGATATAGTCTTCTGTGACTTGCTCTTTGTTTTATAAAATCATTTTTGAGAGGCATAGATGTTGATATGTGTGACTGTTTCATTGATTTTTCAAAGCTGTATAATACTTCATTGTAAGGCTGTAAAAATGTATGTATTCATTGTACTGTTGATAGATGTTTGGGTTGTTTTCAGTATCTCTTGGCGTTCTAGCAATGATGCTCTCAACATTTTTGTATGCATCTTTGTGAGCATATATGCAAATGTCTTTGACTACATCCAATGAGAAAGAAATGCTGGTTATCCTTAACAAGTTAGTCAGTAACTTTAATGCCTATCTTCAACAGTTTAATCAGTATCTGTCTCTTCCTTCTAAGCAATTTATTCCCCTCCTTTATGACATATAATTGCAGCCAACAACTCATTTCACCTTATTTGCAAACCCCCAAAATTGGTCGTTATTGTTGTTGTTGGATTTTACAACCAAGGCTTAGTAATTATTATTCAATACCCATTATTTATTATTAAATTTACTAGATTTACCATCATGCTTGCTAATGTCTTTACTTTCCATTGCCTTTTGCTCCTCATTCCTTCCATCTGGGGTCAATTCCTTTTTATTCAAGTGTGCTTTTTAGTATTTCTTTCAGAAAAAGTGAACTACTATGAGGAGAAAACAATCCTTCCCCCCTCCCCCAGATGTCCTTATTTCTCTGTCGTTCTTGGATGATAATTGGTTTAGCATGGCTATGGAATTTTTGTTGAATTTTTTTTTCCCCTTAGTACTTTGAACATGTTATTCCATTGCTGTTTTGCTTTTATTTTTGCTAATGACAAGTTGTTTTGCAAGGAGTCTGTTTTTTCTCTCTGGTTGACTTTAAGACTTTCTATCTCTGGTGTTTTGTGGTTTCTTTCTAATGTACCTACCTGTGGATTTGCTTTTATTTATCTTGCTGAGGTCTTGGTGTGCTTTTTTCAAGAGGATTCATGTCTCATTCTAGAAAATTTCCATTCGTTATCTTTTCATATTTGTCTTTACCTTTCTCTGAGCTTGGGTATTTGGGTATATATGTATTTAAATTATCACCATATTTTGCTTAACATTTCTATGTGTTTAAAGTGGAAAGGCATACAGGTCAGCCTCTATGTTGTCAGATCATAAGTGTCTCATATTTTACAAAATGCAATATTATACTATTTTATGTAGTTTTCCCCAAATTATTTTTCTCCCAACTCTATTGCAATTCATATAACGGGAAGGGGAAATTTCTGATGTTGTCTCATGGAGGGGCTTTATGTCCTGCATTACTATTGCGGGATTTATGTCACAGCCCACAAGTCTGGTCTTAGTCTTTAGTGATCAAGCATCAGCAGTTAATGGGCTAAAGCGGGTACTTAGGACATTGAAGGAAAAGAAAAAGAACCATGGGAAAACCATGAATTAGTTGGCCATTCCCAACTATTGCACTATTAGATGTTAGGACCTAGCCAAGAATGACAGAAAGAGGAATATTCCAATTAGTTTTGACCATATGGAGGCACCATATGAGTAATGACGTACTGATGTTATATCAGCCCCTTGAAATATTATTATGACGGTAGTCCCCTGCATATCAACTGAAGATACATTCTGATACCCTCAGTGCAGATGTCTGAAACTGTGGAGGGTATTGAACCCTGTGTGTGTGTGTGTGTGTGTGTGTGTGTGTGTAAAACTGTGATAAGGTTTACTGTATAAATTAGGCACAGTAAGAGATTAACAACAATAACTACTAATAAATTAGAGCAGAACAATATTCTTTAATAAATTATGTGAAGAATGTGGTCTTTCTCTCTTAAAATATCTTACTGTGCTGTACTCACCCTTCTTCATGTGATGACATGAGATGATAAAATGCCTACGTGATGAGATGAAGTGAGGGGAATGACGTAGGCTGGCAAGTAGCGTGAGGCTACTATTGACCTTCTGACAGTTTGTCGGAAGGAGGATCATCTGCTCCAGACCACCGTTGACTGCCACTAACTGAAACCATGGAAAGTAAGACCTCCAATAAGGGGGGGATCTCCAGTATTGCTTAACGACTCTCATTTACCACATCTCTTACCGTGTTGACCCGTGTGTGTCCAGTACATGGAATATTTTGATCACAGGGAGCTTAATTTAACATGTCAAGTTTTGATTTGAAATGCCGAGTGGGGCTTCCTGGGCTTTGTGAGTTTCTCTCTACCTTGGGAATGGGGACAGTACCTGTCAGCTTGCATCTGTGTACTCATGGGGGCAAGTGGTGCAGTCCGCATTGGAAGGACTATGCGTCTCATAGAAGTGGAACAGGCTCCCCCATGTAAAACTTTTTCAGAGAAATGGAAATAGAGTGTGTAAGAAAGATGACAATGAAATAAGTAAGAACATAAAATGCTCAGTCAGAGTGAGTGTGCTGCATAACGTTTAATTGGACTTGCATCTTTGCACTTCACAAGCCGTTCCCACGCTGTTGAGGAGTTCACACCCCAAAAGATTTGACTGTCCATCTGACCGGTGTGTGTGATTGAGTTCTGGCCAGATGTGCGTGCTGTTTTTACTTGATGACAGTTTTTTATTGGCCTTTTGTGAGGGAGGTTTGAGGCCCGCGTTACTTGGCCAGGGCCACATACCATGGCATATGGCAATTCTCCTTAGAGACACGGAGAGAAAACGGTTGGTGTTTTACTCGCAGATAACTCCCTACTTTCGTTTTTATCTCTTTGTAGCTTTGAAGCTCAGCGAAGAAGGAAAATCCATTGAGAACAGTCTGTGAAGGTAAGTGTATTTATTACATGGCCTTGACAAACATTGCCTTTACAACATTGATTTTTCTTTTATTCAGAGATTTAAACACTCGGATTAAAGATACAGCTGACAGGACAACTTCCTTAACCACCTGCTTGTCCTCCCTCTTAGGCAAAAGTGCTGAGCAATAGTTAGCAGAGAGCAGGAGGAAATAAAATGATGTGCTGAGGGTAGCCAAATGCAATTGTATGCTTGCTGACTTTTGCTTTCTTCTCAGCAGTTAAGACATTCCAATGGAGCTAAGTTTACTAAGATTAATGCTAGCTGGAAAAAGAATGCACTTGTACCGCTTCTAGTCGATGGTTAAATAAAACCAGCTGGCCAAATAAAGCATTTAAACTAAAATGCAGAGTGGCATTTGAATTGGGTTGGATGAAATTTATCATGAAAGTCAGTTGTGCAGTTGCGAGGAGAAGCTAGTTTTGTAGAAAGGAGAAGGCCAGCCAGTTTGGTGTAGCTAATTTCATTCTGCCCAGTCTCTGTGGACCCTAAGTGAGTTACAGGAAATGAACTTCCAAGTTCGAAGCAATGGGAAAAGTACCTATCAGCTTTCTGTGAAACATTACAATCGCATTGGTTTTTACATGGAAAAATGTAATTGTTTCCTCTTTGCTAGGTATATTTATAAGCATACCGCTGTACAGCATTGTTCTTTGATTCATTGTTTAATTTCTGTTCTGCATGAAGTATTTTAATTTAAAGAATTCATTCTGGGGAATTATAGGGCTGCAGTTTCATCAAGAGTCTTTGGTGGCCAGGGTGAAATATGCCATAATTTTACATTTGTTTTCATCATCAATTATGTTTTTGACAATTTTAGGTTTTTTTCCTGTCGTTTTTATTACAGCAATCATGACCGTGACCACTTTAGTTAAAGTTGAAAAGCCATTTTGATTTACCTTATATTTTAAGTTATTCCTAACTTTATGACAAATCTACTTCTGGGGCTGAATTTTTAATGTTTGTTTTGAGGGTGAAAAAGAATTTTGCAGGGAAATTGGAGAAAACTTCTTTTGAATGATCAAAACATGAGCTATAAAAACACCATTTTGAGGATCTGCTTTGGGATGACTAAACTCTGGTTCATGAAGGCTGGTTGATGTGGAATTTTTCTCTGATGGTTTTCAGCCATATAACTTACACATCTCTGGACCACTGAGCTGCATCTTGGAATAAAGCAGTGCTTGATAATCTCTTAGGATAAATTCTCATAAATTATTGGAGCTGGTGACGATGTGGCAATCTTCAGAACCTTGTGACCTTTAGGTACTGTTACGGTGCTCCAATTTCTCTTGGAGAATGTTTTCAAATGGCACAGTCCATTTCCTCTGCTCGCAATGAAAATCCCTTGTTGGGGCTCCTGAGTGGCACAGCGGTTAAGCGTCTGCCTTTGGCTCAGGGCGTGATCCCGGCATTATGGGATCGAGCCCCACATCAGGCTCCTCTGCTATGAGCCTGCTTCTTCCTCTCCCACTCCCCCTGCTTGTGTTCCCTCTCTCGCTGGCTGTCTCTATCTCTGTCAAATAAATAAATAAAATCTTTAAAAAAAAAAAAAAAAGAAAAGAAAAGAAAATCCCTTGTTAAGTTGGTATTTTGGAGTCAGACATGGATTTATTCCTGGGTTGGCTTTTATGAGCTGTTGGACCATGGACACATTCTGTACCCCCTCTGCATCTCAGTTTCCTAGTTCGTGAAATGGAGGTAATAATATTGTTTTCCTCATAAGGTTGTTGTGAAGGTCAAATGAATTATTAGGTATTAAGGGCTTGGAACAGGTCCTGGCCCGTGACAACTCCTCAGTAGATGTTAGTTGCTGCTGCTCTTGTTAATATTACCGTCATCATCATTATCATCAAATCAGCATCCTTCTGAATTTATTCATTAGACATTTTGAGAAGTCTGTGCATTTTGGAAGCTTCAGGTTGATGTTTCCAGTACTAAAGGACAAATTCTGCTTTGTCTTTAGGAATCAGAGGAAAATATAGCTTTTAGGTAAAGTGAGAAGTGAAGCCTCTGGAAGTAAAAAGTTGTCAGGGTGAAGTTTTGTAGGCCTCAGGGTAAACACTTTCTTTGGCTGTGTGTAGACAATTACTAGTTAATATAGCCTTAAGAAATAGTGATCTAACTGCTAGGTAGTTAGGTTCTTAAGGAATTTTTGAAGAAAGGCTTGGCAAGCGTAGAGGGACTTCTCCCCCTTCCCCTTTCCTTCCCTGTCTTGTACCTATTTTCCTTCCTAACAGCACCTTGATTTCCTTTTGATGTGGTTAGATCAGTGGAACTGTAACCAGGGGCCCTTCTCAGGAGCCTATACTCAGCTTAGGGACGGGTGCATGATCACTAGCTTGGTTAAGTGGGTGTTCATGTGTGATTTGAATCTTGAGCTAGGGGATTCTCCTTCTCCCGGTGGGCATTCTGCTCTGAAAATACCTACTGTGGGGCCACCTTAGCAGTTCCCATTCCCTAGTCTCCATGTCTGTCTTGGCAAATGATGGTTGCTTAGCCTTATTTTCCAGTGGAAAATTAGGCTTATTTCCCAAGGATTCAATGAGCCCCTAGTTTCCTTCCAATAATTCTCCTCAAATTAGCCAACTGGCTTCAGTCTTGGAACCACAGAAGCCTAAGTGGTTGAGTAGTTGACACATTAGGGAGCTAGATTTGGAATAAATGGGGAATGTTTGGAGGCTTACAATTAAATACTGTTCATTACTTTCTTCTGTCATGTGTAAGTACCTGAACATTTTGCAGTAGGTTATAAAAGGTGCAGAGTTCTCAATTAGTATTTTAAAAGCAGGCCATTTTGCTGGACTTCCCACTACTCTTGTGTTTGGTAGAGAGAAGTCACTTCTGGCTGCTTCTCTAAGCTCTCAAAGGATGTGTGGGTATGTGGGGGTAGAGCTGGAAATGGCAAGAGAAGCAGAGAGGTCTTTGCTCCAGTTTCTGGGGCCCTGCTCTCTCTGCGGCCTGAGGTTTGTGAAGGGACTGTGATTTCCTTCCACCTACTCCAGCCTCCCCAAACAAAACTCGTTACATATTTTTCTTCTTTTCCCTGAATTTTTTATTCCTCTTTTGAACACTTGCCTTGTCCTACTGAACACCTTCGTTTCAATGATGTGTACAATGTGATTGAAAACTCAGTTATTTCCATCTCTGCCATTCCTCGTGGTTTCTTGAGAATGGAATGGGCAAGTGCGCTCTGTTTTCCCCTTGTGTCTTGTTTGTTGACTACTTCTGTGTTCTGTGCGGTGCCTAGAACAAAGTTGGTTAATGAATTTTTCACAGGAACATCAATTTTGCGCTCCTACTGTGAATAAGTAGCATGACTGCCTTGTGTGGTGGAAAGAGCCTTAGCTGACATGTTAGGAAATGTGCCTTCTAGTTTGGGTGCTGCTGTTGGTAGCCTGCATTGAGGTGTTCTGATGATATAAAGATAATGTATGTGAAAGTGCTTAGTCAGGTGTCAAGTGCTGCATAGCATCAGTGGATGATGGTGATGATGATGGTGATGATGCCATTTATGTTAAACAGGTTGAAAAATCAAGGGATCTATCTAGCTAGCTAGCTAGCTAGCTGAGTAGAAAAGGGACATAAATTTAAAAAAACAAAAGTAAAAATAAAACTCTGCCTGGTGCTTGTGCTGGACATTCCGTTTGTGCCTCCAGCTCCTTGCTCCACTGAAAGGCTCTGAGCCCCCAGAGGCTACCCTCTATTGTCAGCATTCCCTGGTCTTCCTTGCTCTCTAGCTTTCTGTTGAATTAGCCAGTGGAAGGTACTGGGTGAAAATCCGAGAATGTGACTTGGGAATATTATTCCCCACCTTCCATGCAGCAATGCAGTTGGCAGTGGCTATATCCCGCTAAGGAGGGCCGCAGTTCCTGCCGTGGGCCTTTCTTCTGCAGCTGGAGCTCTTTCCACTGTCTGAGAACTTCCCCTTCCCTTTTGCCCCTTTAAGTCTGGCATGCAACAGTTTGATTTGTGCTAACTCCCCGGTCCCAGACTGTCCCTTCTGGCTTCCCTTAACCTTGCCCACACCCTTTGTTAAATTCACCTCCAATACCCCAGGCGAGGCTCTTGGCTCTTTCCTGATGTGACCTCGATTGCACAGAGGAACTTCTTTCTTTGTGTTTCTTTCTGCCATTCTCAGTTTAATTCAGCAAATGTCTTCTTAGGACTTACAGTGTGCTGGGGCCATAGTAAATGGTTATTGTAAACTTTCAGCACCTGGACATTTTGGTGGTATAGTTGGAAGGATTCTGTCAATCAGTTTTTTGAAGAGCAAATTTTGGTAAATTGGAAAACCTTATGGTAACCCTGGTATATAAAGACATCCAATATTATGAATGTTATGAATTATCTTTTAAAATTCACTTTTATTTTTATCAAAGCAACCTATCCACATTGTTTGAATAACACAGTGCTAAGAAGCAAATATTGAAAAACTGCAACACTTAACCCCTCCTGCATTTCTCCCACCCTTCCAACCCACGCCCCACAACTGGCAGCTTTCAACTCTGATACTATCGGTGTTTAATCTCTTGCCAAATAATGTGCTTATCCTACTGTATCGATTTTAGCAATAGTTTTTAGACACGCCCCACTCATCGCTTCTGGTCCCCACAGCCCCCTAACATAATTATAGCACAATTTTTGTTTAAATCGGTATGTAATACTTACATTATCATGTTGGTCTGGTTAGTAATGTGTTCTTTAATGTGTAACTTTTGGTCTTCCTTGAAATTAACATATGCTTTCAAAATTTGCCTTCTTTCCTAGGCATCTACCTTATGAGGTGTAGGTAGTAATAGTCTACATTTTATAGGCTATTATATAGCCTACAATATATACATTTTATATTTCCATTTTATGGATGTGTAAATTGAGGCTCAAGTATTTTGCCCAGAGTCACACAGCTAGTAAGGGTCAGAATTGGGATTAGATACCAGCTAGTCTGTCTACAAAGCCCACATTCTTAATCATGACATTGTTACAAACACTGTCACTTCAGTTGTTATCCTAATGGCTCTGTTAAAACAAAACAAAACTTGAGGTCTATCTTTCAGATTCAGAATCAGTAGGTCTGAGATGGGGACCACAAATCTGTAGTTATAAAAAGCTCCACAGGTGATTCCATTGATCAGCAGGGTTTGAGAACTTCTGTTCTATATCCTATCATTACCGCAATCACCATCCTCACTGTCATGATCATCAACATCATCACCACCACCACCGTCATCACCACCACCTCCATCAGCAGCAACAAATGAGTCTTGTGCTCTCGGTAGCTAAGGAAAAACCCCGGTGTCTGTTAAAGCAGCTGCTTTTTGACCTCCTAGGTGAGATCGCACTGGTGGGTGATTCAGGTAATAATTTATCCAGCCATTTTTAAGTTTGGACAGTGCTTTGGGAGGAACTGTGCCCCACAGAAGTGGACAAGGGTATTTTTTTCACCTCAGTTGGTTGATACTTTATCTGGTAAAAAAGCAATAAGAACACTGTCTCTCTACTTAACCCTGACCTTAAAGGGACTCATTTTTTCTGAGTCCCCTAAAATGACATCTAGGGGGAATACAAAGCTCAAGTAAAGGAGAAACTTTGCTGTCTTTGTTCTATTTGATTTCCACCCCCCCCCCCTTCCTCCCATGCTTGTGGCATTTCTTGTTTATCAGGCAGGAGAGAAGCAGTAAAATTTGGCCTGGGGTTTTCTCATCCCTAGGTGTGAAATTATTTCAGAACTATAATAATAATACTTTGCATTTCTATAGTCGTTTTATTTGAAGATCTGAAAGTATTCTGTTGGTGTTAATAGAGCTTCCCAGCACCCTCTGAAGTAGGTAAGTATTATTAGAGAAGATTTCCTCCAAGAACATTTTCACTTCATATCCCACGTGTGACTTGAAAATGCTTTTGTATTGTTTGGGAATCTCAACTACTTAAAGTGCCACGCATATAGGGCACTTGTTTTCTTTATATTCAGTCTTCAGTAATTCCCAGCCATTGAGAGAAATATACTCTTTCCCATGAATGGGTGTGGCATTATTTAGCGAGAATTAAAATAAAAGCGTTCTATTGTTGCCTTTTATTTGAGTGTTTTTTGAAAATATTCAGTAGTGTTCACCAGCCATCCTGGAACTGTCTATCTTACAGTTAATTTTCCTTTTTTTTTTTTTTTTTTTTTTTTTTTTTTTTTTTTAACGTAGCAGGACTTGCGGGAATATATTGAATAACTAGTGGGAGTTTGGCTTGGTGATGTGTCCTTTGGGAGCTCACGACATGTCAAGCCAATTAAAAATACAAACTGAGTTTGCATTCTGATTTAAAGGTTTAATTTTGAAAAATTGCTTTGAATGTTGCCTACCTGAATTTTAATCATGCAGACATGCCTACTTGGTTATTTTTTTTCTCAAAATGTTGTGAGGTTTCATCTTCAAGGCGTTTCAGAAGTGCGGCATGTCTGCCATAGCACATGTGAGGAGCAAGAATTTCCTGTCTCCTCCAAGGACCTTCTAGCTGGACTAAGAATCAGATTGACATGAGACATATTAACAGGAGAGAAACACATTTGATTTCATATATACGGAGAATCCACATACTTATTGAAACTCTGAAGATAGTCGGGTAAAATGAGATATATGAATTAAGGAGAAGAGGGTAGGGCTTGGGACTTTAAAGAGAAGGAGTGTAATTCACAGGGAAATGAAAAAGAGTAAATATTTGGTAAACAAATGTTTCCTGGACCTTTCAGAAACAGTGGGTCAAAGAGAGGACATTGATGAAACAGAACATTCAAGAAAAGGCCCTCTGTTCCTTAGTCCATGCTGGTCCCTCTAGGAGGTTTCTTGTCCATGGAGTATTAGGTGGCTCTGTGGTGTCTCTCCAAAGGAGTTTGGGCTCCTTTCCATTTCAGAGACTCAGTATTCATTTTCCCAGCATCTCCTCACCATCCCCATCAAAAGTCCTGTGACCTCCCTGAAGATCTGCCTGGGAACAGGGTGCTAGCCTCCACTACTTTAAGGAACTAGAAAACCTCTAGTTTCTCCCCAATAGTATTACACGTAAAAAAGATTAAAAGAAACAGAACAGTTTTTTTTTTTAAAAGATTTTGTTTATTTACTTGACAGAGAGAAAGACAGCCAGTGAGAGAGGGAACACAAGCAGGGGGAGTGGGAGAGGAAGAAGCAGGCTCCCAGCGGAGGAGCCTGATGTGGGGCTCCATCCCAGGGATCCAGGATCATGCCCTGAGCTGAAGGCAGACACTTAACGACTGAGCCACCCAGGCGCCCCAGAAACAGAACAGTTTTAAACAACAAACTCCAATCTTGGTTTTATCCCTGTCCTTTTTGCTGGTGTCTAGCTCATACCCTTCCATGAAAGCAAAATCCTTAGTAGGGGCCAGATTTCCGGGGGTGGGGGTGGTTAGAGAGTGCCTTCTAGTACTTTCTACATTTGGACAAAGGGAATGCAAGCTCTGTTGAAGTTCTTGAGATAAGAAAGAGGAATATACAGGAGGGATAACAAAATGTACCACTTGGTATCCTTAAAATATGCTGCCCACCACTGAGACAAGGTGATGTTATCAGCATTTGTGGTGAGTTTTATGACTCTCACGATGGAGAGAGTGTCAGATGATCACATGGTTAATTCCTTTCCTGGCATTTCAATTGTCTTCCTTTTTAGGGAGAAATTCACTTAAGACCCATCATCTGTAGATTTGGAGGAATGTGGGCAGAACCATGAATCTCTGCACCATTTTCTCCTGAGTCTTTTGCTCAAAGGAGGTCACATAAATTTGTTGCTAATTATGTGAAGATAGATTTATCAGTGAAGATGCTTTTGGCTGCAGATAATCAGAAAGTCAACTCAAAATAGTTTAAACAATAAGGGAATTTAAAAAAAAAAAAAAAAGCTTCCAACCCTCTCCATGTCTACCTGCTGAGTCCCATGGATGTCATGATTGATTGGAAGGCATTATAGAACCCGGGCTCTGAATGTCTGGAATCCAACCTCAATCCACTTTTCCCTGGTGCCAAGCAACTGGGGACCCACCAGGGTGCCTTTGACAATTGTCACTGTGCAGCAGGGAGAGGATTTTGAGCACTAAGCTGTTGACAGATTGCTAAGTATTGTCAATTATTTTGTGAATTTCTTTATCAGCTTATATTTGAACACAAAATAAAAGCCACCAGAATAAGGAAAATGAATTATCTCAAGGAACAAGATATCCCAAGGGGGCAGGTCTAGGTTGTGTTAATATGGTGGCTGAACAATGTCATTCAGGTCTTAAATTTCTTGCTTTTTTCCTCTGCCATCTTCATTGTTTTGACTTGGTCCTCAGACTGGCGGCCTTAATGGTTCTAAGGTGGCTGCTTCATTCTGGGGAGTCACCTGGACATATGGTAGCATCCATTGGCATTGGAGACTATTTGTTCTTTGTATCCCTTATTGGGAGCGTTCCTGTAATCCCTCTAGCAGGCTTCTCCTTAGGTTACATTTGGCAGATTGCAGCCACATACTCCTTCTTAAATCAGACACTGGCACATGGGATGGGATTACCTTGATTGGCTTACATTGGTGCTTTCCAATCTAAATTTGTTCTTGTTGGGGTATACCTAGAAAATGATAACATTTGGTCAGCACGTCTGGTAAACAGATGAGGCTGCTTATATCTTTTTTTTTTTTTTTTATTCATTCGACAGAGAGAGAGAGACAGCTAGCAAGAGAGGGACCACAAGCAGGGGGAGTGGGAGAGGAAGAAGCAGGCTCCCAGTGGAAGAGCCTGATGTGGGGCTTGATCCCAGAACGCCAGGATCGCGCCCTGAGCCAAAGGCAGACACTTAACGACTGAGCCACCCAGGCGCCCCATGAGGCTGTTTATATCTGGAGGTGGCTGGTGGATGGGTGTGTGTGTGTGTGCATGTGCGTGTGTTGGGGGTGTGACTGGGGGCTCTGACTGTCTTTACCCTTTTTGCCTGGCTGCCTTAGGGGCTAAAGAGCTGGTATCCGAGCAACTGTAACCCATTTTCTGCTTTGAACTAATCAGGATTTACCCCTGAGTTGGGTTAATCCCTGGGTACATGGCTTTGTGGAGGGAGGACACTCCAATAAAACTGAGGTTTTACTTTCAAGGCACAAGAGTTGGGTGGGCCCTCAGCGGTGTGGACGTTTCTTGTCTTTGCATATATACCTAATATCCTTCTTTGAATCATTAGTTCTTAATGGAGAAAGGACCAAGTTTTGCAAATGTTAAGTGCTCAGTGATTATTTGTATATTGAATGAACGAATATGTACTAATGTACTTGACTAACTGATGCTTTCAACACCACTGACCTCCTGAAATATGCCGGGAGGTCAAGAAACTCTTGATGATTTTACATCTAGGGAGGGAGACAGATCACAGCTATTAAACAAACAATACATATATAACTAAAAGTTAAGTCTTATTGCAACAGGAGGCAAAACAGAACAGACCTCTTCATATGTGGTGGTCTGGACGGGCTTGAGTTTATGACGTTTTAGATGAGCACTAAAGGAAGGGCAAGGGGGCAGAGAATCAGCCGTACAGACTGAGGAAAGAGGGCTCATAGTTTTGACCCTTTTCTAACTACCTGTTGGTTCAGAATCATTTGTTTTTAAAAACAAACAGCGACAAAAACAAAAAAAAGATAGGGTATTTGCTCTAAGACAACCAGCTAGCTTACGATTTGAGGGCAGGTTGGACTGAGAGGCTTCTGAGGCATCGGACCAGGAAGCGGTTAACCCCCTAGAGCAGAAGCGGTAAATGGATAAACCACACTGACTCTCACTGTCTCCATCCTAAAGCACAATGACTAACTCTGGCTGTACATTCTCTCGCACTGCTTCTCCCTGCACACTGGCTGCTCTGCTCTGTGTAGCCGGTCCACCTTGACTGTCCCTGATGTTCCCTCTCTCCCTTTTAAGGGGTGGATAGAGACTGACGGGAATTTCTCCAGCTCCTCTTCCCTGGGGGCAGGTATCTGAGTAGCTTGATCAAGGTCAGGTGCTCACACTTGCTGGAGTCAGCTGTGGTCTGGGCCCAGGGTCTGCCTGGCTGGCTGCCTACTTAATTCTACTTAATCCCTCTCAGCAGGATTGGGAGAGATTCTCTGACAAGGTGCAGTGCAGGGCAGGTGCATGGATTAATACTCTTGTAAATGCTGTTTTTCTGTTTCTCCAACTTAAACAACCCTGGGAGGATCCCAGTGATGTAAATAATTTAGTTATTACCTGAGTTACTTTGTTGAGTACTGATGCCTACTGCCAGGCACAGCATACAGTGGGTACTTACAAAGTAGTTAGTGATGGTGATAATAGCAAAGGAGACCATGAGATCTGTGGTAGTTCTTTCTTAATGGTGCAGGTCAATTATATTATTTTGATGGAAATCCTTCTTTGTTTTGCAGATGAAAAACTCTTTTGTAAATGCCAGTCTGTATCTTTAAACCACTTTATAATCACTTTATTCATATTACAAAAATAATACACTTGCATTTTGGTTTATTTGGGAAATGGATCTGCAAAAGAGAAGAAAGTAGAAATTGCTCAAGATCCTACTGTCCAGAGACGACCACCTATGGCGTTCCGGGGTCTTTCTTTCCAGTCAGTGTTTTTTGTAGATATGTTTCTTAAAAAAAAGGTATGTACTGCTTTTTCCACTTAAAAAAAATTATAAGTATCGCTTTTTAAATTTGCATTGTGAACATTGAAAATTTTTCTACTACACCATCATTAAGAGCGGCCCTGGATTCTGCCATGGGGATGTGGCCTGTAGAAGCGGGTGTACAGACTGGGAAGTCACATCTGTCACTGAAGGTGGTCCTTAGGCTGGGACGGATTGGAATGCTGACCCCGAGGTTGTGTGGCCGTGCAGATACTGCAGGGTGATTGTTGGAGTTGGTCAGAAATTAAGTTTACGTGATAATGATCACTCTTGTCCCCTGGGCCACCACTTTCCTGAGGGTGATTTGCATGAAGCTCATTTATTGTTTTGCAAGGAGGAAGGCTCAGCTTGAGCATCCCTGTAAGGAAAATAATCAGCATCCCCCTCAGGGTTCCAGGAAGCTTCTTTGCGGCTCAGGTCAGGGTGGCCCCTGCAGACTGCATGCACTTGCTTCTCCCGATAAAGCAAATGCAAGCATGCCAAATTGCTTTGCTCCAGCTTAACCCTACTCCAGAATGAATCCATAAATGCTACAAAAGGAAAGCTTATGAACATATGCTACACAGAACTCAGAAAGCGTCCTGCCTACTTAATCCTTTTCCTACTTCAGGGGGAAAAAAGTCTGTTTATACTTGAACTGAGAATTGAGGGATCACAAAAATGAAGATTGGATGCCTTGCTAGAAATCACCAGTTGTGTTTTCTCATTTCCCTTAGAGCCATGGGTTGATTTTTCAATACAGCTGTGTCAGTGGGGACATGTGCCGCTCTTTCTAGAGATTTTAGATTCACTCCCAATTATGGGACTGTGTCTAAATGCCTTTTGAGGAAATGCGAGTTCTCCTTGTTTAAACACAGAGTGTTCAATATGGTGGATTCTGAGGCCTGGAGGCCGTCTCTTTATGTCATTATCTCCCCCCTTCCATGACTCCCCATTTAGATTATTACAGATGGTGAAAGGCATTTCTCCACCTTGTGTTCTTGGAGTGATTCTTTCACAGAGAGCTGCGTGGAATCACGCTAGGTGCGCACTTGCTCGGAGATTCAGGAACACGCCCTGGCACTTAGCATGCATCTTCGTCCTTCTGGTTCAGGATGATTCCCCTGCAAAACAGTTCTCCTTTTTCTTGCTAGCATATTTGCTTGCAGACACCCACAGAAGCTTTCTGGCAAGCTTTCTGGTCCCAAAGCAACTCAGATTTTTTTGATCCCGCTCTGCTTGCTCTGGGCCTCCCCACACGGGAGCTCTGGAGGAAACTCTAGCAAGTCAGCTTCAGTCTCTTTCCATATCAGGGAAGTGGATGCTATGTTTCTGCCTGTGTCTTATTTAATGTGTGTCTGTATCTTCCCCCTCTCTTGGGCTAGGGGTCTACAGGGCCATTCGGTTTGACACCAAAGGCACTATCTGTGTATAGCCAGTCATAATGAATAACTGTAAACAGGATTCGATGCCTGCCCAAAGGGGGTGTTAGCCAAGAGGTGTGTGAATCTGCTTGGAGGGGCAACAGCTGAGATGTCAGAGTAGTTTACCATCTCCCGGGTAGAGGCATTGGGAGAGTGTTTTCTGTCTGAAAAATATTACAGGCATGAGATCCTACACTTCCCCTCCTGTGGCTGCAGGTGCTTATCCTTCTGATTTAGAAATGAGGGATGCTGTATGGGTATTATAAGCATAGGAGATTCAGAGCAAGAAAGAAGTGAAAAATGCAGGATGCTTCACAATGGGAGTGAATTGTGGCCATCCTCAACCCAGGGTGCGTTTGGTTAAGATGCATTTATGAAGACTGTTTGTACATGATGCTGTGCCCGTTTATACCACTGGGACCTGCTAATCTCCATTTTCTGTGAACATTAAAAACATCATACTCTGATACTGGTGTTAAATAACAAAAATTCAACTGAATAAATTTTAAAAAATCTAATTGGCTTTGTTAAACCATTCATGAATTGGGCAGCCTCCCAACTAGCAAGTGGAGGGGAGCTCCAAAGGGCTACAGAGAAGGAAAGGTTTTTAAAGGTAGAGAGGTGGGGGATGGGGGAGGAAATCATTAGCAAAGAATTCGTTGTTTTAGGCGAGGTTGTCCTCCTAAGAGAAACAGAAGGGGTCTGTCAGTAACCTTTCTAGTGCTGACCAGGAAGTTCCCACGTTGACTGGGTAAAGGGTATATTCTTTTGAGGTTGAAACTGCAGTTAGGTTAGGTATTAAGTCACGGTTTACTGACTTGGGGCCTTACCTAAGTGATGCTATTTGAAGCCTGTGTTGTTGTTTTTTTTTTTAAACTTAACACTGGCAAACCAGGGAGTTATCAGGACAGTGAATGAAAGCAGGTGGGTGTTAACACTGAAACAAAAAGACATGAAACCATTATGCCATTGATATTTATCATGGTATTGTGATCTGGTTAAAAACTGTAGCCAGCAGCTGTGGCCTACGATATACTCTAGGCAATATGGTAGTCACTTTTCTTAAATTCTCTCGTTTAATCTTTATCACAACTCATGGGGCAGATATTTTTCTTCCGAATTTAACAGATGAGGGAACTGAAGTTCAGAGAAGTTAACTAACTTTACCAAGATTGCACAGCTTGTAAAAAGGGGGCACCTGAAAAGAGAGAATGTGGCAGATCTTTGTTCAGCTAGGGCAAAGGAAGGGGAACTTTTTTCTCTGAAAAAGGCATACTGATGGGATTTTTGCTATGTTCCTTGGTAATTTTGGACTGGTTGGGATAATTTGGGGGCATGCCGCAGGCACGCAGGTGCTCCTTTCTGCAAAGCTGATTCATTTTCATTCATTCATTCATTCATTCATTCATTCATGGTTGATGCATTCAGATTCACTCACTTGCTTTTTCTATAAATTAGGCACCTGTTTTGCTTAGAGCTAGGTGTTAAGAGCAATGGAAAGATGATCAGAGAACTGAGAATCTGATTGGAGAGAAGGTAGCCAGGGAGAGCTAGAACATACGGCGCTTGGTGGTGAATATGGCAAGAAGCAGCAGAATTCAGGAGCTCGCTCCAGGAGTTATTGGGGTGACCTCTAGGTAATGTGTCTCCTCCTATTGGGAACCCCTGTTAGTATTCCAGAAATTTGGTCTCAGCACAGGGACTGACATTTGTTCTGCACTGTCAGCCACAATGAAGAGACCTATTAACAGCATGTGATTTCTTTGTGATGGGTAATTTGTGAGCTCAGACGTGTAAAAGAGCTGGTGCATAGAAGTGGAGAAGGACCTTCATATCAACCAGTACAGCGAACTTTCGCTATGACACAGATACAGGGACAACCCCAGATACAAAGAATTGTGTGGTGGGCAACAGCCTGCTACTTTGTACCCTTATTTCTCATGGCTTGTGACATGCACCCCACAATGCCCGAAGCATGTAGCCTTTCACAGGTTCTCAGTGCCCTTCCTACCTCTTTTTGGTGGTCTTTCCTGCTTTAGTCAGAGCACAGGATGGAGAGAATTCGGATATCAGTCAGTTAGTGCTCTCTAGTGTGAATTTAAACCAATAATTTCAGGTGGTGCATGAGAGGATGTTGGATGGATAGTTTTCTTTCTATTTGTGGCAAGTGGTATTGACTTGACTGTATACAAATGATATTGAATATTTACAGTGGCAACATAAAATTGTCTTTTTTAAAAAAAGAATTTATTTATTTGAGAGAGAGAAAGAGAGTGCACAAGCAGGGGTAGGGTAGGTGAGCAGGGAGCCCGACACAGGGCTCGATCCCAGGATCCAGGGATCATGACCTGAGCCAAAGGCAGACGCTTAACCAACCGAGGCGCCCCTAAAATTGTCTTTCCAAAAATTTAAGCTAACAAAATTAGTTGATTAAAAGAAAAATACTGTATTAATGCTAGAACATTGGTTCACAGATATGAGTCATGAAGTTTCAGAACAATTTCCCTGGGTGTATTTGCATTTCAAACTCTGTCTTTAACTGTGGAATACGTGTGTTTTGTATCATAGGAAGAGAATTTAATTGATCAGGGTGGAGAGTGTGCCTCTGAGATCTTATGCTTCCTAGGTAGCCACTTAGTTCACCCTCTAGGATTATGATTTACCAGTGTTATAGATGTCTCATGTTATAGACGGCTCATGTCACACCAGGCTTTTCTTTTAGTTAACAGTGACACTTTAGAGGAAGTGATTCTTCCTTTGTAGTATCCAATTTGCTGCAACTATGAGGCATGTGACCAAGGGGTTTTTCATTAAATGCTCATGTGAGCATGGACTAATGCTGGTTAGAGTATGTAAAGTAGACATGGTATCTAAAGCAGCCAGAAAGAACAGTAGCGACCACCTAACCATACAATTATATAACAGAAATGCAATAGAATAAATGGAGTATTTATTTCATGTACCAAAAATAGCACCTGAATCTGCTCCTGAACCATTTTAAACAAGGGACAGGAAAAATTGTCAAAACAAAGAGAGATTATTCTCTGAAATAGTAATTAGGCTAGGACAGAGAATACTCTACTGCAATTTTCAGTGGGCTTGATGTGTCAAAATTCAGGGGCTTGCTAGTATTAGACTAAGTGGTGGGGTTTTTTGGTCTTTAAGTGGGTCTGTCTTGAGGCAGAGCCAAGAGAGGGGACCCAGGGGAATAAGAGCAGCCTGTGCTTGGAGTGAAATGAAGTTTGCTGATAACGTGCACATGACAGGCCAGGTGACATCTTGGCTTCTTTCTAGCTTGTGATTTGGATAATTTTTTCCCCCTGTCTTACAATGTATTTGTTTTTTGGGTACTTCTTGGAAGTAGTAGAAGGAATACTTACTCCTAAAGGTCTGTATGGCATCATATTCTAAATGCATTGGAGAGGCTGTTGCTACATGAAGTTATTATTTATCCTTTTTGTAGGGACAAAATTGGTGTTTCTATAGTATGTATCTATTTATTTGTTAGAGCCTCCTAATGGTTGATGAGCAAGAGATAGAAAAGAGAAAGTAAATAGTAAGTAGTATAACTATTATTGTTGGTCATGACTTGGTTGGGTTTTTCATCTAGTTTTGGGGCCCAGTTCTTTCTGTTGACAAAGAATAATTAATTACTTTCAGAATTTAGACTACTGTGTCACCAATAGATGTTTTGTAAAGCTAAGGTATCATTTTAACTTAATAATGTTCATTTTTCTTGTATTAGGTATGAGCAAGGGAAAATAATCCAAACTTTTGAAAAAATAGTGGAGATATACTTACTTGAAATGCATATATCTTACATGTGAATGAATGGATATCCCTGTGTTCCAATAAAACTTTACTTACCAAAAACAAAAAACAAAACAAAAAAAAACCCACGAAGAAAGAAATGCATATATCTTGCAAAAAATATTATCTTGGTAACTTAAAGAAACTCCGGCCTAAAATGGTAACTATCATTCAATATCCCCAACTTGCCATCAAGATTGGTGAAGTGACTCATTCAGTAATCAGTTCCAGTGCTTTCTTTAACTCTGCTGGGGGCTGGACATATAGCTTATCACTAATAACATCCCTGCCCTATAGTTCCTGTGTTCTAGCTTTAAGTAAAAACCAAGCAAATGAATCCATTAATACATTGCATGGTACTTTTTGTGTCCAAATCAACTGCTATTTCTTGAAATAGCCTGAGTTTTATCCAGACAGCTACATAAACCCAACCTTGGTATTTAATCATGGTAGATAAGCAAAACACACTTGAGATCTGTGCTTCCTAAATCCTGGAAACTGATTGGATAAGAGAAACTGAAGGACTGTCATTTTCTGGGTATTTCATATTTATGGAAGCCGGGAACAAAGCTAGGTATAACCTACTCTTTAATGTTATTGATTGTTGAGAGGAGGGGAAAATGAAAAATCTATTTAACATATTATCTTTGACTTCCAGTAAAGTGAAATGGACCTAATCAGCACTGGTGTTTCTAAAAATGTGTCAAGTGTTTACATCTTAAATGCATTGTTAATGAGCTGTCACATGAAAATTTACCACAGGATTGTTCTAAGTCCTCTTGCTAAAGCCTCAGAGGCCTAAATCCCAGCAAACATTTTCTGGAAGTTTTAGGGCACCATCACGATGGACTACAGCCCTCCCCACACTTTCATTACAGGAATTAATATAGTGAATTGCTATATGAATTGTTTGATGCTGCGAGGGAAAGGAATGCCAAGTGGTTCTAATGAGACTACCAGCAGCTCTGTAGTGGGCAAAGTCAAACTTCTTTGTGTTTTCAGACTGTCCACCTTCTTGCCCACAGTATATTTTTTTTGTCTTGGTTTAGCTGGCAAACTGCCGAAGGAAGAGAATGATTGTTTTATGTCAACTTTTTATAGAAGTATACGAGATTTGTGCACTTGCAAATCCATAGTGTACAGAGTGATGGATTTTCACAAAGTTTATGCCCGAGGAACCAGCATGCAGAATAAAAGATAGAACATGACCCTCTCATGCCATCTACTCTACTCCTAGCCCAGGCCATCACTACCTTGAGTCTAACATCACGAATTGGTTTTGCCATGGTTTTGACTTTTATATAAATGGAATCATACAGAATAATCTTGTTTGTGTGTGGCATCTTTTGTTCAACATTATGTTTGCAAATTTGGGACGATTTTTTTTTTTTTTGGTTAATTTTAAGTAATAATGTAGGCTCGTGTGTGTCAATTAAAATCATAGGGTGGGAAAATACTTTGGAAACTTTAAAGAGCCTTGCAACTGAAATGTTGGGTTGGTTGACTGGGCATTCGAGTAGTCTGGTATACTTTAATGTACTTTGGAAAAAATTGGTGTCATTTAGTTATTACGATTAGTTCAGCCACACAATTTGCATGTGCAAATTTGACAGTGTTTTACATGGAATAACTCATTTATATCTTAATAGATAATACTGTAAAATTTTTGGATATTAGGGTTTCAAAGGTCATCTTAGAAATGTACTCCCTGAGGTTTATTCTTGTACAGGTTAGTGGATAACTTCTTATAATTGACTAATTAAAGTATCTTTAAACCTAAGGCTATATACCTTAGTATTTCTATCCTTTTGTATTTAATTGCATATCTGTGTGAAGAATCTATAACATTTTCTCTTCCACTGTCATACGATACATAGGATTTGGCTCACAGGTCAGACTGCCTGCTGGATTACCCTCTTCCGGGAGGCCAAATATGTAATGATTTTCTTTCTTTCTCTCTCTCTCTCTTTTTTTTTTTTCAATATTTTATTTATTTATCTGAGACAGAGAGTGAGCACGAGAGAGAGAAGAGAGAGAGAGAGAGCACGTGCATGAGAAGGAGGGAGGGGCAGAGGCAGAAGGAGAAGCAGGCTCCCTGCTGAGCAGGGAGCCCGATGAGAGGCTCAATCCCAGGACCCTGAGATCATGACCTGAGCCCAAGGCAGAGGCTTAACCGACTGAGCCAACCAGGTACCCCCTGCAATGATTTTCTTGAAAAGAACTTCTCTCACCCCGCACCCCTGCCCCACTCCCATCAAAACCAAATTAAACAGTCTCTCTTCAGAGGCACACTGCAGTGCCTAAGAGCATGGGGTTGGTGTCTTTGGGTGTGGAAGTGGGTTTCTTAGCCTTGATTAAGTTGCCTTTCCTCCTCTGAAAGTAACAGCTACACCTCTCACCCGTGGCTGTTGGAAGGAGTCCAAGAGCACAGAGAAGTGAACACGGTGCCTGGCACAACCTAAATGGTCACTAATTGCCAGTTAGTATTGCCATAAGCATTCCTGTCTGTATTTTTCCTTTTAACACATAATGTTTTAATGATTCAAATCAGGCAGGTGATCTTCAGAAAAATTTGTTCTTAAACTTTAAATAAATATGTATATATGAAAAACAAAACAAAACAAAACACCTCCCTACACCATCCTTCAAGTGGAATGGACCCATTTAAACACCATCTAGATTAACAGGATGCATCCCACATAGCTTTTTAAAAATTTTTGTACAGAACAAAAAACCCCAGGAAGCAGTGGTATTTTTAATGCTGAAACAAACCCAGTATCGTTTTTCAACGTCTATCTGATGACAATCTGGTTATTAGGTTGTCAGAGTTTTCTGACAAAATGTAGTGTTGGACTACCTAATTACATTGCTTCAGAGTCCAGTGGGGCTGCCGTTCTGGTTCCTAATAATTTTTGGTCAGGGTTGTTTTGTTAAAGGCAAACTTATCAGTCATGTGAGAAATGTTTGTTTTTTATGTTCTCTAGTCTAAACATTAAAAAAATCCACTTAGGCCTGATGTTGTGGGGAAGAGTAATACAGCCCTTCTCCTCAGAAGCCTGATGTCCCATCCTTTTCAAAGTTTTAGATTATGGGGAAGAAATGTCAAAGAGCCAAAAAGTTCTATAGGTTTTATTTTACTTTATACTTTGGTGTTGGAAAATACAGCAACGAAAATCAGCTATCTTAAAGGTGTACATTTAAAATCACTTCTCACTATTCTCCTTGCCTTTATTTATTTTTTTTTTTATTTTTAAAGACCCAGGGTTTTCTCATAGGTTGAATACTTGAGCAATGGAGGACACAAGCTAGAGAAGTACTTTGACACGCCTTCTTCTGAGCAGAAGGGTTTTGTGAAGTTAGAAGCTTATACTATTTGGGGTAAGGGTGGTCCTCTTTAAGAAAAAGAATAGGGGCACCTGGGTGGCTCAGTCATTTAAGCATCTGACTCTGGATTTTGGCTCAGGTCATGGTCTCAAGGTCATGAGATTGAGCTCCACATTGGGCTCCACACTGGGCATGGAGCCTGCTTAAGATTCTCTCCCTCGATTCTACCCCACAATAAAAAAAAAAAAAAGAATTAAAAAATTATGAATACAAAATTAGATACAAAGGTAAGTCTTTATTTCAATATTTCAGTTCATTGATTTGGTTCTGTTTCTTTCACAATCTCTCTCCCAGAAAAGCTTAACAGGAATGCTTCTTGATGTCTCCTCCCACTTAGATCACTGACTCCCAGCAACTCCCAGCACCCCAGGGGCCCATGCAGCTGGAACCCTGAAGATTAAGCTGCACCAGCATCATGTTATTCCTTTTCTGCCTATTTGAACATGCTGCTGAGTCCATGAGACTATACCTGGGTAGATGATATCTAGAAAGCTCAGGAAGACTTCCGGTTGGAATGAATTGAAATCAGGTCAACTTCAAGGCAGATATTACAGATTCTTAAGTGAACTGGAGAAGAAAGATTTTATAAAGTGTAAGCCTTTAAAGGTAGTTCTCAAAAGGTAGAATAATTTCAGGATATGTAACCTCTGAGAAGAAGTTGTTGCAGGGAAAAATTCATTAGAAAATATATTAATTAAAAAAGGAGGAATTGATATTTTCTAGAAAGATGTTTCTTGAGGTGTTGACTTCTTTGTATGACTCACACGGTAAGCTCCCTGGCGGCAGAGTGACATCTAGCCTTGACATCTGTGTAAATCTTAAGCTATCTTTGGAATAAGATGATTGCAGCACTGGCCTACCATCAGTGGGGCATGAATCGCTGATCTCTTATTTGACGGGTCCAAGCTTATACCCTTGTCTTTGCCACACTCGTGGCTTCAAACGCTCACACTCTGAAGATAGCTGTTCAGGCGGGAGTTTCAGTCCTTGGCCAGAATGCTTCGAGACCTACAGCAACCTAAAACCCAAGTCCACATTTCCAGTTTGTACATTTGTCACTAATCCAAATATTTGTCACCAGTCACTTTGTTAAACACTGCGATACCAGTATTCGTCAACTATAATTGGCTTACACAAAGAAAAGGAACCTTGGCTACTGCTTTATCTTTGCAGTTCCAGGAAACATCAGAATCCCGCTAATTTGGGAACTTAGTTACCTAAATCGTAAGATCAAGCTGAGTTGCTAGTACCTGGCAGGTGCTCATTATTTAACGAAAGATTTTCTAGAGCTGTTCGGTGCCTCTGATGGAGCAGTCAAGTTGCCGTCTGGGTGCGGAGTGAGAGTGGCAGAGATGGACAGAGAGAGGTGTTAGGAAAGTTTATGGTGGCTTAGGAATGTATTTTACTCCTTGACGTTTCTCTTAAGAGAGAATATACTTTCAAATTGCTTGAACTACTTTTAATTATTTTTGTTTGCTTTTTTTTTTTAATATATGCTTTGTGTAACAGACTACGAGGTTTTTATGTGTTACCACCTTGTTTTTCTTTCATCTTCCTCCCACATTAACACTATGTAACCTTATCTTTGTCATGTTCTTTATTGTTTTCTCATTCTTTCTTGTGAGTTGCACAGCAGCTGCACTAGGATCCAGGTCTCCTCTCCCGGTAACACATGAGGAAATGCAAGTGTAGGAACATGGTCTTTTGTGGTTTACACAAGATCAAGTGGTGCGTTCCACCAGGACTAGGACCCAGCTCCCCACCTCCTACCTCTACTGCTGTAGGGAGACTCATCAGTAGGCCATTTTAGGTCACGGGACCCTGTCAAGCATCCCATTGCAAGAAGGCACATAGAATTCCATGGTGACACTTAATTGCCCATTTAATTTTTATAGATACAACATTTGCAAGATGTCTAAAATATCAGACTACCCTGAGAAATGTGTGCAAATGATTTCCTGGAATTAATGAGTGGAAGAGATTTAAAGATACTTCAGTGTCTTAACAACTGAAAACAATGTTTGACATGGCCATAGCATGTGAAAAATTCACTTCCTACAGAAAAATACCTGCCAAATAAAGCGTTTTCCTTTAGAAGTTAACCAACAATTAATCTATAATGATGGAATCCTGAGGTTTTTTTTTTTAGCGCAGACTTTCTGAGTAGTTCCCATCCACCCATGTTGATGGATCCTACAGGTTTTGAAATCCTTTCCTGATGCTTTATATTAAATGACATGCCTATTTATTTAGAAATTTAAAATGATTATATTTACTTACGTAAATTATATCTGTAATTAAATTTATCCTTTTTCAGAATTGCTGTAAAAATTGTTTTATCATGGTGGTTCTTGGTTTTGAGACTCTGAAAGTGTTTTCAGTTGTTGTATTTATTTTTAGTGTTAGACCATAATCCATGTAAGCATATTTTGTGTGTACCATGAGACCTTGAGTTTCCTAGTCTCTTTTTAGGTTACCTAAAGCAGAGTCGAAAGCATAAATATAGGTGAAAAAACTGCATCCGTGTATCAGGGAGAGGATGTATGGTGGTGTTTCTCTAGCAATTGCACTTCCCTTTGGCCGCCTTCTGTATTCATCCTTTAGAGTGAGACCTCCCCCCACCCCATCAGCCTCCTGCGAGTGTCATGGGGTCACCCCATAAGTTCTCAGTTAGTGCAGGTCATGATTCCACCAGAAGGGTTCTTTTTCCATTGCTGTTTGTTTCAATAAAGTGGTTTCACAATTAGAGTCCAGAGCACTGCAGAAGGCACAGGGTGACAACAAACAGATGACAAGTTAGAAGGGACACACCAGCTGTGATGACTTAGCGGGTGCCGGGCTTTAAGTGAGGAGTAGTGAAGATCAGAGATTAGGCTGCTGTTAAGATGTGTGTATAAAGCTACTTTTCCTTAACCTGGCTGGGTGCCCAAACCTCCTGCTAAAAAGTCACTTTTAAGTGTTAAATTTATCCCTCAATTTCCTTTTTTATAGCCTAATAGTCTTTTTAGGTTCTCACAGGGTAGAGTGGTAGGAAATTTGTATTTTTTTTTTCTATGAAACTTTCTTCTACTGAAAGCTTGTTGGAAAATGAGAGCTATGTTTTGCAAATAAACCCCAGTGGTATAATGGACTATGTACACATATATTTAACTGTGAAATCCTGTCCATCTGAGTTATCTTGCAGTTCCTGCCACCAAAGACATTGTAATAATAATAAATATCAGAGGTCTTTAGAAGTAACACACACACACACACACATACACACACACACACACACACACACACACACACACACACACACACTGTGGTTGTGTTTAGTCCGCAGGCAGGCATAATTACTGGCAAATAAATTATCTAGCACCATTTGGAGTAATAGATGGATTAGTAAATTGTCAAATCAAATCAAAATATAACTGATTAAGTTTTTGAAGAGAGATATTTTTGTTTTTCTTTCTAGCAAATTTAACCAGAATGCAACAAAAAGACAAATTCTCATGATACCTGGAGGGAAGATGATAGAACACAGTGTAAACCCGCAGGCCAGTCCAGCTGCACATTATTTTGTTTGGTCTGAACAATGTTTTAAAAAATTTGCTTAGTTGCCAACATTTTAAAAATTAGGTGTTTAAAATAAATTTGTCAGTTTCCAAATTCCCTTGGAAGACATGGTGATGTCTGGCCCTCTTTCTTCTATAGCAATATTTCCTTGGAAAAGAATAGTTGCTGCCTCTTTCAGTCTCCTGGCCCATGGTGCTCCCCACTCCCCGTCATGTCCTTGTCTGCAGGTGGAGGGGTGCACTACCTGTTTTGTCTTGGCTAGACTTGTTGTATTCATTTACATTACTCACCTGCCCTGTCAGCTTTTGTTTGTGACCTCCGACTAAGGAAAGCCACAAAAGCCTTCTGCTAATGTTACAAAGGCTGGAAGAGGAAGGGGCTTAGTTTGTTTTGCAGAGAAAACCAGCATCCATGAAGGTGGAGAGGGGTTAGGGGTTGGGAGGTGGGGTGGCAGTGGGCAGCATTCTAGGAACACGGACTTTAAGCTCAGTGTCAAAATGATTTTTAGACACTTGACATCTCAGCCCTGAAGCTGTCACAGAAAGTGTTTGGACACAGTCAGATGACCATCTATCAAGGAGAATGAAGAAGGGTTTCTTCTGTTACCTTGGGAACTGGACAATATCCCTTTTAAGGTATTCTTTAATGCTCAGACTAAAAAAATCGTTTAAATTGGATAATATAGTCACACAAGTCAAAAAGTGTTAAAAAGTGCACAATGGAAGGTCAGCCTCCCTCTCCTTGTGTCCCTCATGCCTCAGCTCCCATCCAGGAGGCAGATATTGTGCCTTTCATATGTATCTTTCTAGAGGTGTTCTACGCAAAGCCACACTTAGGTATTTTTTCCTCACATGAATGATAATTCACTATGTATACTGTGCTGCCATTGCATTATTTTTCCCTTGCATTTAAAAAAAAATCAATTTTATTTATTTATTTATTGAAGTATGGTTAATATACCATTCCCTTGCATTTTTAAAGCTAAGTTTATTTTAGCATATTGCATATTGATCATTGCATATTGATACGTGAAGGACGACCTTGTTCCTTTTAATGCCTTCATTATGTTCTCTTGTATAGTTGTGTCATAATATGTTTAACCATCACTGTATCAAGTACATACACTGTATGTATAATTGAGATTATTTTTTGTCTGCTAAAGACAAAAGCCTGTGGGTCCACAATCTTCCTGTTTTTGTACCCTCTTCCCCCCCCCACTTTGATTTTACTCACAAGACCAAGTAATCAACGTGAACCTTTAGCCCCCCCCCCCCCCCAGGCAATCAATGAAGCCACTGGGGTCATAATAAAAACCTTCTCTCCTTCTGACTCTGTTTCAGAAGAAACCACTTTAGTTATATAAAAAAGGGATTGTTGAAGGAATGTACTAACAAATAATTCTGGGGGTAGTTATGTTATCCCACAGTTCTGGAACAGGATTTCTCAAACTTTAATGTGAATAAAAATGATGTGGGGATCTTGTTACAGTGCAGCCTCATTCAGCAGGTGAGGCCCGAGACTGTGCATTCCTAACGAGCTCCCAGGTGATGCCCAGGTTGCAGGAAAGCCAACTACACTTTGAGAAACAAGACTTGTTGCTATTCTGTTTTAATGTAGTGGATGGTGGTGTTCAGATTTTGCAAAGAGCCATCATCCTCCTAGTCTACAGGCTGGAGGTGGCAAGTTTGGAGGTTAATAGTGCTATCTTTTGCTTATATGAAAGTAGGGTGGATAGTATATGCTTAGTTTCTGTTTTAGTGTATTTTATCAAATGCTTGATACACTTTAGGTACATGATACACTTTAGTGGACATATCGTTAAATTATTCTTTTTAATAAATTTTTGTTAGTTAACATACAGTCAATATTGGTTTCAGGAGTCACATTATTCTTTTAGTCTTTAAGATTGTAACAATTGAAACAGCATTTAATTTACCATTTGATATTTTTCTGCCAAGTGATTATTTACATATGGATCCTTCTGGGAATAAACTTTAATTGGAAATGGAAACCAAGGTAGTTTGGCCATGTTAGGTGCCTTATTTAACTCTTTCACTAGACTCTAAACAATTGTTTAATTTGTTTGTCCTCTTATACATTTGCCAGTACCTATGACAGTGACTCTTTCCTTGACCAAACTATAGTTAGGCTTGGCTTCTCTGTGCCTTGTTCTCTCCTGGGCCCCAACCTTGACCCTCATCCTGTCCTTGGCTGGGCCAGGCCAGGCCATTTTATCAAGAATCCTGCTAAGTTATATCTGATCACCCTAGCTGTCTGGTGGTGCTCTTCATCTCCCATCCCCGATGTCTGAGCCCTTGGTCTGCTTTTACCATGAATCCTATTAAGCCAGTTCAGCAAGAATCCCCTGCCTTTGATGTCTCCTCTCAGTATTTTCCATCCACTGACCCCCCTCACTCTGCTCCTTGGCCATAAACCTCCAGCTGTCTTTGCCATATTCGGAGTTGAGCCTGATTTCTCTGAAAAAAGTCCTGAAAAAAAGTCTCCCCTACCATTTTAACAAGCGTTCGAATGATTTGTTCTTTAACACCTGTTTCTTGCCCCCTGTCCATTTTTTTTTTCTTTTACAACTTTTCTGATGCCATTCAACGATATTAAAAGGAGACAAAAAAGCATATTTCTCGTCACATTCCATTTTTCTGTGTGGTTTAAACTAATTTAATAGTACAACTAAAATCACATTAAAGGCATATTAAGTTTAAAAAAATACATTCTAGATTCTTATTAGCCTTTTAGATTGATAAAAGATAATTTTCAGAAAAAGGTAAAATCATGAGTCTCCTATAGGTATAAAAAGGTCCTATAGCTATAAAGATTTTATTTTACTTGTGTGATATGAGGGAACCAGGCAGATATTAGAACTGACTTGAAGAAAAAGTCAAAGTAGCACAAATTTATAGAGAATAAACTAATGTTGAGATGAGTTGCAGTTTGAGATAAAACCTTTTTCCTGTGTGGGAGGAAGTCAATTAAAATCACTACCTGTCAGGATGGACTTTTCATATCTATTCATTACCTACAATTATGTAGTGCAAAATAGCTGAAAGACCATGAGCTGGGCTAGAATTGGACTGCTCCGAAGGGTGTGCTGTAGATGATGTGTGGTTTTCCATTGAAATGCAACACTGTTTCCCTACAAGGTGAAGGCCATCTTTGACTGTAAGGTATATGCCCTATTAACTTGCAGTTTACCTTTGAAAAGTACAAAATGACCCAGTGTTTGAGAATGTCCATACATAAGTAAATGACAAAGAACGCACAGAGATCAACACATTATATATTGCCACAAAATGTTGGAAAAACTGGAGACATTTATAGTACATAGCCTCTAGCCTTCCACCTTGTAGCCTGAAGATTGAAAAGAAAAAGTGCCTTTTCCCCTGTACTGGGAAAATTGAACTTCATGGTATGAATTGACTACCCAGATTGGACTGTTTATAAGAATTCATTTTCATAATTGAGCATACTCATTTGAACCAGAAAATATTTAGAGGAGACAATATAGTTGGAAATCAACAAAAACAGTTTGAAACCATTTCTGGAACTAAACGGGTATTGTCTAAGACAGAAGTTGAGCCAACTAATGCGGAGTGGAGACACTGTGTTGCTTTCTTTCTGAGAACACAAGCTGGAACGCAGCTGTTGCTCTGGTTGAAATGTGCTAAATCCCGGTTGGGAGACTGACTCCTGACTTCCTCGCTAGGAGAGAGCGCGCTAGTCAAATGAAACCTCCAGGTGAAATTGGGAAAGTAGTGCCTCAGGCAATTGCCATTAGGTTAAAATTCTTTCAGAGGCATTTTATGGCCATTTTTGCATATGTTTTTGTCGCTCATATTTGAAACATCATTTCCGAGGGTGTGTGTTACTTTTCTACCTGTAAATTCTCTTCTCTGCCTTGCAAGTTTGTAGCCCTTTTCAATGAAGGGCCAGATAGTACTACTACAGGCTTTGGGACCCTGTGGATTCTTTCCACCTTGCAGTAGGTAATAGTGTGGCTGTGAACGAGTGAAATTTTATTTAGGGCACTGAAATTTGACTTTTGTGTAACTTTCACGTGTGATAAAATATTCTTCTTTTGTATTTTTTTCAACCAATTCAAAATGTAAATATCATTCTTAGTGTGCAGCGGTACAAAGAGGCGGCTGCACAGATTTGGCCCTCGAGCCCTAGTTTGCTGACCCCTTGCTTTGCAGAGTGGGTGGGATATAGTTGCTACATAAAGATCGGATTTTTATGTCTCTGTTATGCTTTAGCAGATTTTCTATTCTGTTGCTTCCCCTCTGAGAGACCTTTGGGCAAATAAGCTCATCTCACTGACGTTAGGTTTCTTCCTTTGTAAAATATGATGTTCCCTGAACTCACAATTGTTTTATGGAATAAACAAATTATGTCAAAAGATGTAGCTCCACAACTTGGACCTTAAAAAGCGTTGAATAACAGTTTTATCTCTCCCCTCTGTTTCTTTCTACCTCTTGACCTTATTTATTTATTTATTTATTTATTTTAGTTTCTCTATATACAAGTTTTTGGAAGTCGCCGTTTCATTTTATTGTGAAGTGAATTTTTGTAAAGAGCATCCAGTTTTTCTATTTATATTAAATGTAATGTAAACTATATTTAGTAGGGGTAGGAATATTAAATATATATTAGGAGAGTCTGCTGAAGAAAAACCCTGGATTGAATCCTCACGTTGAAGCAGATAATCCACTCCTAACTCACCCATCTGTTAGCTCATGTTTCAGAGTACTGGATTTTCATATTAGATTGTTTCGTGTCAAGATAAGCTTTAGAGTCAAGTGCTCTGATGAGAGGCTTTCCCTGACCACCCTGTCTGGAGGTACGGCCCTGGCCTTCTCCAGGCCCCTTCCTTACCTTCCCCGTTGCTCCTCCGTGGTGGCACTAACTAGAGTCAGAGGCTCTTTTCCTTTATCTGTTGGGCTTGTTGCCTCATTTCCCTGACTCACTCAGGATGGCAAGCAGCACATCTGTCCTGTTCATCACTGTGTGACCAGCGCCTCCCCACATAGTTCTTGGCAAGGAGGAAGTGCTCTGTGAACACCCATTGCCAGAGTGAATGGGTCACATTTATGGAAGTGACCATATTTCAGGAGCAGGGAAAGATGCTCTGTAGCTTTATGTATTGCAAGGGAACATTTGGAAAATTGGATTTTCAAAAGGCTGGTGTCAGTGGATTCAAGTTCAACATGAAATAATTGTCTGTATTAAAAATAATGTACATCTGAAGGGGCCAATTATTGCTAACAAGGAGTTAAAAAATATGAACTGCTCCTTTAAATGTGAAGTGTATAAGTAAAGGCAACCAGAAGAACCATATGTCAGGGTCCAAGAAGTGCTCTAAAGAATGTCAGGCTTATTTTATTCTACAGCGTGTCTGGTGAGTGTCTGTTTCCTTGGAAAGTAATATAAGCAAAAATAGAAGCACAGGCAGTGAGAAGGAGAGGAAAAAAATATCACTGAATCTGGAATCACAGTACCTGGGTTCAAGTTCCAGATCCGCAGATGACTTGGAAGGACCAGCAGTGTGACCTTGTGCAAGTCCCCTGACTTGTCTGAATGAAAGAACAGCTCTCAGGTTTCCTGTGAGGGTTGACTAGCATGCCAAATAGTTGTGTAACCTCTGGAGTGCTGCATCCAGCTAAGTTATTTTGCTTTATTTTTAGCATTTTATTGTATTTTATCTTTAAGTACATCTTATTTTATTATAAATAAATACATTTAATTTTATTATAAATCACTGACAAAACTGGTGGTATCAGCTAGAAGGCAGCAATGGTACACAATTTTGAATCTCTTCTACCCCATTCCTAAGGGTCCTATGCACATTCTGTTGATTGTATCAGGCAAAAGGACTAGCCAGTCTTTTCCTTACTCTGGGTTTGTGGGCCTTAGGAGTCTGGACGTGGTGGCGATGAGGATGAAATTAATGAGAAATACATAGCAGTTATGAGTAGTATCCATATTTTGTCAGTCACCTTGCTTCTCATAACAATCTTATGAGATAGATTTTGTTATTATTATCCTGATAAGTAAATTCAGGCTTAGAGAATTTGAGTATTTTGTCCTAGGCCTCATAACTATGGGATAGCAGAGTCTGGGTGACTTTGAGGCTCATATTCTTTCTGAGCCAGCAGTTCTCTAGCTTTGACAAACATCAGATTCAACTGTAGGGCTTATTAATACCCAGATGGCTGGCTTCTCTTCCAGAATTTCTGATTTAGTAGGTTTGAGGTGGGGCCTTAGAATTTCCCAGTGATACTGCCAGCATAGGGACCACACTTTGAGAACCATTCTTCTATTCCATGCTGTTCTTGTTCCATAAAGGACTCAAGCTGTTTTCTTTTTATGCTTTGCCTTTGTTCTGGTTCAGAATGCCCAGGAAAACCCAGCTTCTTTTGGATTTTAGAATCCTTTGAAGGAGGGGAGAGGAATTTCAGAAAGACTCTGTATTGATTGAAGTCCCTTATAAAGTCTGAAGGAGTGCCATTGAACCCTCTAACAGGTGATCTCCATGATCTTCCAAAATCATTGGCCCTTGCACCAAAGTATAGGCTCTCCTTTTCCTTCTCTTAGGTCCACTTTGCTCTCGAACTCTTCTGATTTGTAACAGGAGTCTTTATAGCCCTGTTCATTCACTGATCCCTGGATCTGTTGCTTCACTGATATATGCAGCAAATGTTACTGCTGTCTACATGTGAGCCTTCTGTGTGCCAGGTATCTGGTTGGAGTGGGGGGTACAATGGTGCGCAAAACCAGGTATGGCTCCTGCCACGAGGAACATTTATTTTAGTAAGAAAACAGATATTAGTCAGAAAAATCAGATTGAGAGGCGCCTGGGTGTCTTGGTCAGTTAAGCATCCAACTCTTGATTTAGGCTCAGGTCATGATCTCAGAGTCCTGTCTGGCTCTGTGCTCAGTGGGGAGTCTGCTTGAGATTCTTTCTCTCTCTCTCTCCCTCTGCCCCTAACCCCGGGGGGCACTCTCTCTCTCTCTCTCAAATAATACATAAATCTTTCAAAAAAAAAATCATATTGCTAAGTGTCAATGGTGTTAGATGCAACAAAGGAGAGGTACGTGGTGCAATGAGAGCATGTAATAGGGAGATTTGAGCCCATCTGTAGAGAGGAGGGATGGTCAGGGGAAGCTTGTTTATGTCAATAATGATTGTGCCAAAATCTGAAGGAAGATTAGGAATTAAGTAGGTCCAGAAGCTGGAGCGGGGAGCAGGGAAGAACATTCCAGGCAGAGAAATGGCATGTGCAGAGCTGTGAGAAGGAGCATGGCATAGTCAAACAGCATAGGACTCTAAATCAGAGATCCCTAGTCTACGATTTATGTGTGTATTAAAGGATAATTCTCCAAAAAAAGGCAAATTCATGACTTGCACAGTGATGTAAAATGAATATGTATTTAAGATTATACTCAACTTAAAACGAGAAAACCAGTCAGATCTTCGTAACAAGTCTAAAGAGAATTGAAAGAACACATTTATAGATCAGGAATACTGAAACAAATGTACAAATGGAGGCAAAAGTGGTTTCCAAGGGTGGGGTGGGGGTCAGTTAAAGCTCCAGTGGCTTGGACAGCATTTGCATGTCTACAGACAAGAATTCTCTTGCATTACTATCAGTTATCTATAATTTACCGAGTTGTGAAATAGCTCTCAGAATCAGAACCTGATAACCTGATAACTGGGAGGAAGTCGCCTTTATAATCTAGACAATTCATAGATATCCATTGAAGAACAATCTCCTTTCCTACTGGTACTTTAATCATGAATATATATTTATGGTTTAGAGCTAGTTCTATTTGATCTCAAGAGGCCGATGGCTTAATTGTTGGACACTCCAAAGAAGTATAGGGTAGAATTTACTGCCAGACCATTTACACTCCACCTTGAATATGACCCATCATGATGAGTAAATTGTCCAGCTGGTCACTCCTTGCTAAATTCCTTGAAACACAAGCCTAACAGATGTCCTGTGCACAGTTTCTTCTTTCTCATGGCAGAAAGCAAGAAAAACAAAATCTTTGAGAGAGGCAATCAGAAAAAGACAGTAGAGTTTGACCTTCATTCAGGAGCCCCTCTGAGAACAAAGAGAGACACCTTTCCATTGAACGTGAAAACCAAACTAGTTTTGCCAAGTTGAGGTCTGGCGCAGCCTCCAGAGGGTTTGTAACAAAGAATTTCCTTCAGTTGTGGCAGGTGGACTCTTAACTAGGAGAGGGATAATTATTTGGTCAATTGACAGGATGACTGGTGCTAGTGAGTTGAAATTGATGATTTACTCTGTTGAAATGTTAAACCAGCATCGGCAGGTACTACAGTTCCTTAATTGGCAACCACAGTCAGGAGCCACATGTTAAGAATTTCGTTGTTATTTAAGAGAATGAAAAAATCATGCTCCCTTTAACATTGTAAACTGGGTGTGTTCAGTGCAGGCTCCCTGTTTTCTATATCAATGCCTTAGTGTACCAGGAGACAGAATTAGAACAGCACCTTTTAATTCAATTTGTAGCAGGTCAGAGTTCAAAACTGCAATTTTATAAATGTTTGATAAAAAATGTCATTGGTTTTGATCGAGTTGTGTTATTAACCTCTAGCTAGAGAGGTGTTTTTTTTTTTTCTTTTGAATTAGTGTTAATATGTCTGACTTCTCAGTAATGCGTGCTGTCTCTAGTTTTGTTTCTGCTAGGAAACTATCAGTGGAATAATGCATTTCATTGGGTGGTTCAGCACAAAGACTTTAAATTAAAAAATGGCAAGATAAGTAAGTTACCTACTGGAGATAGCGCTGCTCCTATTTTTTTTTCTTTTCCAAATGTAGTAAGAGATATTAAAACTGTCTCTTAAAAATAGCAATTTGTTTCCTTCTGCTGTAATCATGGGTGAAAGTGCTGTGAAATGTGTATCATTTTTTTTGAACTGTGGGTGATTTAGTTAAAAGAAAAAAGTAAAAAGTCCCCAACCCAGAAGAGCGTTCTTACTGTTTGCTAAATCAGACCTCTAATAGTAAACAGCTCAAAAAGCCTTCCATAATATTTATGAACAATTTCTCAGTTTTATACCCAGATATTTCTGTTATACTCTGCAAAGGAGATAATCCTGGCTGAACAAAAGGGAAGAGCCTTTTTTTAGATTGAATAGACTGGACAATTCAGTAGCAAAGTGCACGATTACCAATCTTTCAAGCAAAGCTTTTATATAAGGCAACTTTATAACTTCATCCATTCCAAAGAGAAAAGCATTAAAGACCATAGGGAAAATAAAAGGCAAAAGAGGGATGTAGAAAAGTGTCCTATCCTTTACATCTCTATAGCCACTTGTTTCATGGCTACATACACTGAATTAACCCAATTTAAAGCCACAACGTAACTTTTAAAAAGGTGTTTCACTGTTCCTCATGGCAGTCAGTCTACACGAATAATGAGCAGACATGACTGCCATTAACTTTCTTTCCTGGATTGTTTTAGATGTACTCCTCTCTTCCAGGGTATGCTCCTATGTCTTCGTAGAAAAAGGTAATATGAGTCATCAAACAGCTATCTTAACATGCTGCAGGAACTGTCAAGCAATAATGATTGCTAAGAACAAACAAACAAACAGGTTTTCTAATTTCCTGTGGCTCGCAGAGTAACTGAAGTTAAGATTTCCAAAGCCCTATATTTACAAAAAAATCAATACCATTCTTTTTTTCCCTTGAGTAGATGAATCCATGGGCATGATTCCTGCTTGATGGTGGATTGTGGCATGTTTCTCAAAGCTTGATTTTGCAACCATCTGCCTCAGAATCACACGAGGCACTTGCAAAAATGCAGATTCCTGGGCTCTGTCCTGGACTGTTGAAGTCTGAACCTCAGGGCTGGGATGGGGTGGGGACCAGGAAAGTACAGGTTTCTCCAGGTCTCCAAGTGAGTTGTTAGCACATTTAAAGTCTGAACATTGCTTTATAAAGATGAAAAGCCTGGTGATTGGAATAAACTGCTGAATGTGATTTAGGAAGAAAGTATGCAGGAGTGATGGCAAATGGTGTGTGTTCTTCATCCTAGTTCTTCCTTCATTCCCTGATGTCAGAAACTCAAGACAACAGTCGTTTTAACTATGGCATCAGAGTTCTTGGGAACGTCTCACTAAAGTGGGCATGTGCCCACTGACATCTCATTTTGCACTCAGTTTCAGGGAGTTGATGAATCCGTTGAAATCCATTCATGCTCCTTGCATCTCAGGAACCCTTCATCTGATGGGATTATTTTAAGGGGAGAAAGGGAAGTGAAAACTCCAAGTGAATAGAGAAGAAACATGACAGATATATTTAGACCACACTTGAAGTTGCCTATATTATATACCCTAAATATAAGGTGCCCCTCTGAGGATGTGGATGGGGTTTAAAAGCAGTTCATGTACCATTGGCTAAGTTGTGCAACCTAGGGTGGGACTTTGAAGGTAGGGGAGCCTTTTTATAATTTGCCTTGTATGTCTAGTTCTCATCAAACACAAGACTAATATATTCCACCTGTTTTCAACAATGAGGCAGGCTAATTTCCTTAGTGTTTCTCTCAACAGATCAGATGTTTCGTGAAGATATTAGCCTTACGTATCTCCAATAGCATCACCTCAGATTGCATGAGAAGAGACACAATTATTTTTGCAATATTAGTAAAAATAAAGTGCAACTGGGGGCTGGACCAAAGCTAGAGAGAAGTCAGATGTTTGTTACAAAGACCCTGTATTTTTTTCCTTTCTGTAGCGGTAATAGTATTGGGCAATCTCACTTGGGTCTAAAAAAACTACCAGAAGTGTGGGACTGGTGTGCTAATAATGAGGCTTTTCCCAGCCTACTTCTTTTTTTTAAGTAGGCTCCACGTTGGGTGTGGGGCCCAATGGTGGGGCTTGGAGCCCAACTTGTGGCTTGAACTCAGGACCCTGAGATCAATACCTGAGCTGAGATCAAGGGTTGGATGCTTAACCGGCAGAGCCACCTGGGCGCCCCCCCCCCCGCCCCAGTCTACTTCTTTTAAGCCATCCACTCAGCGCTGCTGCTAAGAAGAGTTGTCTAATGGACAGCTGGAGTTTAATTGTACGTTGTTTTATGGTGTCTGGCAATGTGATTCTTCTCTCTGACATAGTTTATAGAGCTTTTTAAAAATAAGGGTCATTTGACTGTGTGTTCTCATTTGCTAAAAGGCGTTCATTCCTTTTGTTCTTCTAGACCTGTTGCTCTAGTGAACTTGGACCTGGTGTTGCTTTTTGTAAAAATGTCCTTAAAATCAAATGCCATGGAATATAAAGACATTTCTGAAACAGTTAATGGTATGGAAAAGGTAAAAGGAGTGAGCATAGGGTGACTATGGGAAGGGTTCCGGCCTTCATGTCCGGGATGATACCATATTTGTCATGTAGAGAAGGAAGGACAGCTTTCATCAAAGAGCCAAAGATGAACTGCCTGCGTGAGTGTAGCACTGTACATTTAATTAGACATTGCCGTGTAATTTACAGTTTCCTGAAAAGACTGGTGTTCTTCTGGCTGCTGATGGGGGGTTTTATTTGGTTACCAATTATGGAAATTAGCTGTGTTTTAGGAAGCCCTCTGAAAGATGTGCATAGATAATAAATCCTGTGCCTCGCTCAGCATATTGATGGTTCCGTTGATGAGAGGTTGCACAAAGTCAATAGTTGATTCTGCTTGGTGGTGACATTTGCATTTAATAAAAAGTCATGTTTATCGTCACTTCTGTATAAATGCAACTGACACCTACTGTGTTGTGGCTAAAAACGCGACGTGGAGAAGGTGCACCTGAGAAGGAAACTAGGTGAAGGTAATTATTGTTATTTTTTGTTTGAAAACAGTTTGGACCTCAGGTTACAGAGATAGATTAATTATAGTCCTCAGTTCATGGCATAACGTCATCCTTGACTCAGGCGTTAACCCCATTCTGATTTACTTATTTCACAACATAGTGAATAGTCATAAACCTAAAGAGGAAACAGCACCAATAATTCACGTCCAAACGTGTGCCTTTTTTATTGCATCTTCACCTCCTAAGAGGTGATCATCATTCCTTGTTCTTTTTTTTTTTTTTTTTTAAGTTTTACATATACTTACATCAACAGCCTTTTGGCTTGTTTCTTTTTCTTTTCCTTTCCCATTCCTCCTGTTATGAATGGTGCCGTGATGAAAGCTTTTATACACATTTTCTGGTACATGTGAGGGAAAGTAAAACACAGCCCCACCGGCAACACATAAACAATGCCCAGAATAAGACATAAACAAAACCATTCTGTGACCCCATAAGGGACTAAACAAAATAACTAGCCCTCTCTTCTGACCACCACTGCCTTTCTGTGAGTGGCCCCTGCTTCTAGGCCAATGCCCGTCTCCTTTGATCCCTCAACCCCCAGAAAAAGGCTCTGATAGTTCCCCTTTTGGGAGATGCCCTCAAGGTTCCTCTTTTTTTAAAGACTTTATTTATTTTAGAGAGAGAGCATGCACATGCAAGTGGGGGGAGGAGCAGGGGAGAGAGAGGGAGGGAGAAAGAATCTCAAGCAGATTCCATCCTCAGTGCAGAGCCTCACTCAGGGCTTGATCTTATGACCCTGAGATCTTGACTTGGCCAAAAACAAGAGTCCAAGGCTTAACTGACTGAGCTGCCTAGGCGCCTCCAAGTTTCCTCCTTTGCTATAGGATGTCGTAACACAATTTGAACTACCAGTGTGTTCCTATCAGCCTTTTGTTGATGAACTTTGGCATTGATATATGTGTTAGAGTTTCTCTTGGGTACTAATAGATACCTTGTGAGTTTGCCTGATGAGATAGGATACAGGAATACTCAAACTTAATAATTTTTTTAAATATTGCTGATTGCCATCCAGGTTTATCCCATCACATTTTATTTTCATCCACCATGAAAAAAGTCTACTTGACCCATTTCTGCACACAAGTTAAGTCTGTGTCTGTATTAGATGTATCCCTTACAGTGTACGGGCAGCTCACTTCTTTTCTTTAAAGGAATATATGTTTATTCTGTCAGTTGCTATATGATGTTTCGGTAGTGGGATGTGCTTAGCATAATCTCGTCTATATTTTAGCCTGTGATACATTCATCTTTTAAAAAATTCAGCTGAAGAGTCATATCCATGTGGATTTCTTACTTTTAGTGCCCTTCTGCTTTTGAGAGTGACCCAGAGCAGTGGTTCTCAAACTTCAGTGGACATATAAAAATCATCTCAAGAGTCTTCTTTTGAATGAGAAACTATAGAGAATTCCAAGGTGGAAGAGAGGGTCCTATAACGTGTTGCAAATAGATGTATTGGTTACCAGTGCCTAGACGGGAGCAGATTTGTGCCTCCTCACCTAGAAGATGAAACGTTGGGATGATCTTGCTAACTATTAAATGATGATAATGAAGTAGACATTAATCTGAACTGGGACATGGTAAGGATTACACAATAAGAGTGTGGTATTCAGTGAATGAATGAGTGAAATGCTGAGGAAATCATAGAAACTGTACCTCTTAAACTGTACTTGGAGGAAAGGTATGGTATTGTCTTGGATCTTTTTAAAATTCATACCTTCAATACTCATTGCTAAGATACATGGCAAGCCAAACAGATAGGGCTCCTGCCTTCTAGAAGATTAGGTACTTGGGTGGTACTTAGATAGACCATAAATAAATAATCTCACCATTATTTTTTTAAAGATATATTTATTTATTTGAGAGATAGAGTGAGCAGGGGGAGGGGCAGAGGGAGAGGGCGAGAGAATTCTTAAGGAGACTCCCTGCTGAGTGGAGAGCCCAAGGTGGGGCTCAATCCCATGAGATCATGACCTGAGCCGAAATCAAGAGCCCGATGCTTAACCCACTGAGCCACCCAGGTGCCCCTAATCTCAACATTATTTAGGGACAGTTTTGATACATGCTATGAAGGAAAAGTTCAGGGTGCTATGAAGGTGGGACAGTGTTCTCCCCCAGTTTGGTATCTCTCCAGGGTCAGCAATGTTTCTGTGAAGAAGTGAGGTTTAAGTTGGTTGGTAGGTAAAGGGTCAGGGTCCCAAGACCACCACCAGGTTCAGTGATCTGCTAGGAGTACTCAGGACTTAGTATATAGTCGTACTCATGGCTGTGATTTATTGTAGAAGAAAGATAAGAAGCAAACTCAGCAAAGGGAAAAGCATATGCAGTGAAGTCCAGAGGATATCAGGCACAAGGTTCTGAGAGTTGGCTCCCAGTGGAGTCACTCAGGAACTGTGCTAATTGTGACAACACGTGTGCCACGTGGTCTAACAGGGAAGCTTAGTAGAGCTTCTGCGCCCAAGGTTTTTATTGGAGGCTGGTTGTGTAGGTGGCTCTGCCTAATATGTACCAACACTATAGCCCTCCCAAAAGGAAAGCAGGTGTTTATTTGTACAAACAGTTTAGACACAATGAACCGTCCTTCTCAGTTCTCGGTCACGAGAACCCCCCTGAAATCCAAGTTTCCAGATGCCAGTCAAGAGTCAACTTTGAGTCCAGCCTTTCTAAGGATAGCAGCCTCAGGCCTGCTGTGTTAACTTCTTTCTGCGCAGCATAACAGTTGAAGAAATTAGCAGTGAAATGACATGATGGCTTGGCCTTGCTTTAAAATATTTTAATAAATTTAAAAAGGAGGGGATAAAATGAAGCAAATGTGGGAAAATCTTGGTCCCTGTTGGCCCTCGGTGGATGGGAACTTGGAGGTCCATTATACTTGTTTTTCCTTGTGTTTCGGAATTTTCGTTAAAAAAAAGTAAAAAAGAAAAAAACCCAACAAAACAAACAAAACCTAAACCAAGAACCAAACCGTGGTAATGAAAAGAAGAAGAAGGGATAAGTGTTGACCAGGCATAAAGGGGAGTTACATTTTCCTTAGTTCAGTTCCATTTGGTTGGTTCATTTTAATTAAAACAGAAATTGAGTACCTACTTCAGTTTAATTTGGTCAATTCAAGAAATCTTTTATTTTGAGCCTGTTATTTGCCAGGGCCTTATTAGCTCCATCCTGTGAATGGTACACAGATCAGCAAGACACCTAGTCTTTGTGTCTGTGGGCTCATCTATGAAATGGGTGTGCTTATGAGATCCACCCCCACCTTGGGTGTTGCAAAGGATTGTTGGAAGGTGAGAGAAACCAGCTGCTGTAAGTTTCATTAGCAGCCATGAATGCTATCGTAAATGCGGATTGCTACCTTGGGGAGGCCCGCACAGGGTTCTCTCATTGGCTTAGAAGAATATTCAATGAGGCAGAACCTTCCTGAGGGGAGCAAAAATGATGACAGGACTATTGCCCTGGAGAATTGCCTTTGGCAGTGGCTTGGCAGGGGAAGCGGCCCTGTCGGGTCCTCCCTTTGAGGAGATCTGGATGTGGAAGGCGAGATGATAGGCGCTAGCTTTTATTTAAAAGAGAATAGATAAGCTATTGAATTGGAGCACACCAAAGGTGGCTTTATTTGAAAATGCTTTCAAAAGCTGTTTTGACAAGACGGGGAGGAGGCAGTGGTATCATTAAATAAGCTGGCAACTTTTGTAACCAGATTTTTGGTTTTCCACCTCAAGGGAGAGTCAATAAACTTTGATTCCCAACATTAATGTAATTATTTTGATTTTTCTGGCTCATGCTAGGGAAGGCTGCAGAGCTGCAATATCAGATGGCCGAAAGCAATTCAGAAATCCTGTGTCCCCAAGGACACCCGTTGCCGCTCAGAAGTAGCAGGAGAGGGGGTGGAATAAATCATTTCCTCTGATCTTGTTAGTGTTGAGAATATTACGGAGAAGCAAATGCATTGCAGCCCTAATACCAGAAAGCTATGTAGGCAGAGGGGAAAAATAACACAATTTCTCTGCCTTTTAAAAGGTTTACTTTAAATATGATTTCCTCTTTATATATTTTTAAAATTGTTGTATGAGGGGTTTCCCCCTCCCTTCCGATTTTGAAGGTTCTTCCATTTTGTCATGTTGTCTGTCATCCAGGGATCCTCCCCGATACTGCTCCTGGCAGCTGTAATATACTTCTTAATGTCAGTTGTTACTCCAGTAATATGTTGGGTTCATTTAGTGTAAATGGTCCTATTGTCCTGGGAGGTTTCCTTGGGCCCAGTGAGAAATGGCTTTCATGAATAACCAGGTGTGCTAGACTGACCCGCCATGTGTGAGTATAGTGACCCCCTCCCCCACATTAGAAAATGCACCATATTTAATTTTTTTAATGCCAGCTGATTTAGAGTTTTTAAATCGATAGGCAGTCACAAAAGGAATAGAGTCATTGAAATTTCCTAATGAAGGGAGCAGAGTCAAAGACTATCTGTTTTGAAAAGTTAAACTTGGATCAGAGGAGATGTATATAGTTGTGAAATGTTTTTTCCCCTTGTCTCCTAAGCAATAAATTTAAAAGATGATAGGTACGTATTTACATAATTCTTTTTTTTTTTTTTTATTTTAACTTCAAGGGTTGTTAACAGTAATTTAAGACTGGGCTCTTCTTACTGTAAATTGTAAACAAACCTTGAGGCCTAGGCCATGGGCACTCGCTATAAATCATCATCCTCATAATAATAGCCACAACTAGGTCTTGACTTTCAGAGTGCTGTGAACATTGTTTCCTTGGAAGCAAATTTCAACTTTCAAGTTTTAGGCCTGTGATATTAGAAGGCCAGCAGGCCAGCCAACGTTCCTTACTCAAGTATATCTTTACCTGGGAAGGGATTTCTGCTTTTAATTTCTCCAATGACCTTCTGAATTTTAAACTTCATATGCATCACTGAAATTATTTGTTTTGTCAATTAAAACCAAAAGCCAAAAAGCGAAGTCAGTTTGTTTAGAATTTTGAGGACTGGGGAACTTAGCAATTTCAACTTCTTCCAACTGGTTGGCCATCATCACAGTCATAAGATTAGTCTCCACATCCTGTTTTCTACCCTCTAAAAATTGCATTTCCTCCATTCTAAGAAGCATAGATTTTCCATATTTTATTGTCTCTGGAATAATGACATCTTACAATTGATATGTTCCTTTAGTATTATATTTCTTCATATTCTCTGAAAAGCCAGTGATATTTCAGTTTATGGCATCTTAGATTCAGGATATATGTTATATCTCAAATTCCCCTTCATCTCTGTTGCTGTCACCTAAGTTTGCCACCACTGTCTCTTATTTAGACAATTGGAACAGCTGTCTAACTGGTCTACCTTTTTCCAGTCCTGTACTGATGCCATACTGATCTTATGAAAGCACAGATATGATCTTGTCATTCTTCTGTTTAAAATCCTTTGATGGCCTTGCATTGCTTCTAAGATATAGACCTGAAACATTACAGCAGCTTATAGGACTTTGCATGACCCGGCCCTTACTTCCTTCATCCATCTCATCTCAAAGCCTCTCCCCTCCCCCAGCTTCCATGTTATAGCTTAGAGCATCCCCAGATTCCGTCATTCAGGAGCCATATATTTATCATATTCTTGTTCTATGTGTACTAATACTTTTTTTTTTTGAAACTTAGGTGAAAATCATTCTTTTTTTAAAAAAAGACTGATTGATTGACTTATTGAGAGGGAGAGCTTGGGGGGAGGAGCAGAGGGAGAGGGAGAGCAAGAGAATCTCCAGCAGACTTCCTGCTGAGCGTGAGATCACGACCTGAGCTGAAATCAAGAGTCGGACCCTTAACCGACTGAATCACCCCACTGAACCACTGACTGAACCACCCTACCTGTACTAATACTTACTAAAAGAGAAAATTTTACTTATTTTTTTCTTAAACTTATTTTAAAAGGAAACTTTATTTCATGACACTACGTGCAAGCTAGTATTCTTCTAATATACATCTTAAAGCACTTGAACTTATTAAAAGGGAAAGTATTTTGGTGTAAATGCCAAGGCACAGCTCTACTTGAAGACGGTGAATCAATTGCTTTATCTACTTGATCTGAATAAAATAGAATCTAAGAGAAGATTAGAAGCCATTCTGTGGAAGAAGTACAGAAATGGAAGAGGAGAGGTATGGGGACACTAGAATAAAAACTAGTCTTGGGTTAATAATGACATATGATGAGAAAAAGAGGGAAAGAATCATAGTTGAAGTAGGGCTACCATGCTGAGATTAATTACACGGTTTTGAGGTAGAGACCACAAGCCAGTCTGATCTTCCCGGAAATTAGTTGGCCTTATTTGTAAGGGTAGTTGCAAAATAATTCCCTGTGTTATGATGAGAGACTGAGTGGTATTGAAGAATCACAAGAAGAATACGTCTAATATTGAAATCCTTCCTCAGCTTGTGGCATATATTTGGTCTCTAGTTTTTAAAAAGCTCTTCAGTAGGCAACAGGGAATAGCAAATGGATTGGAAAAAGAAACAGTAATATAAAAAGTCATAAAGAAGTTGTGTGGGAGACCTCTAGGGACAGTTTCAGTGTAAGACTGAGAAACAAGAGGCAAATCCAAAGTAAGTAAATAATTTTAATCAGTAATTTTTACAATGCAGATTTTTTTTTAATCATTGTGCTACAGCATTTTTAAAAGGTATATATTATGGCAATAAAATGAAATTTTTAAAAATACTCTCAATGAATGCATTTTGGTATATTCCTGAGAGTCATGGGTCATGGCCAACTTAATACTATTTGCTGCTAAGCCTATTTTTCTCTTACACATTTGCATGTGACAGATATGAATGCAGACTAATGCCATTGTGTTTTATATTGGTAGACCGAGTCTCATAAGCCCCACTGCTGTCACTGATGTGATTTTCTGAAATAGTGAACAATTGGTTAAGTGTTAAACAAGAAGTATAATCTTCCTTTGGTTTACATGTTATTTTCATTCCTGAAAAATTTAGTGAAAATTAAAAATGTGCAAAAAATAGGTTAAAAAAGATAATCATATATTGTTTTTTTCCCCCAGCTACATGAATGTCTAGTAGGACATGTGAAAGTCACGAGGGACAGGAGACCATTTTTCATTGTGTGGGCCTTTCCTGCACATTACAGAACATCTAGCATCTCTGAAGTCCTTCAGAAAGTACTAGTTACATTCCCCATCAGTGAGATAAGCCCTCACAGATCCAAAAAAAATCACCTTAGAGGACAATGCCCGCCCCATTGAGAACTACCATGTCAGAGTTTTCAAAGGGCTCTGCGTTTTACTTCTTTACAGCATACTTGGGATAACTTGTTCCTTGGCTCTTGTTCTCTGGCAAATTGAAGGTTCCATGAGTCCAGGGATGGTTGGACTCATTTACCATTGTATCCCCCATGTCTGGGGCAATGACAAACATGCCAAAGACTTTCAAAAATTATTTATTGAATGCACAAAAGAACCTTAGCATCTTAGGTTCCATTTATAGTTACCTTGGTAAGTCCATTGGAGAGGGTTGGAGGTAACACTTGACTAGATAGGAGTACCCAGTTTGCTAGGACTAGAGTCCTGGTTTACTTAGGAGAGTCCCAGTTTATACTACTTGTCTCTGCATCTTGTCTAGGTTGGCATTTATCCTGAATATATAGATAGAAGGGGTTCAGATCGTCACCCCAAAATATGCCACTTTGGCATATTAATTATTTTGAATTAAAGGTGCTTTAAGAAATTGTCAGTGCAAGAAGGATACTCTGACCCTCCTTAGTCCTCCTGAAAGCAGGAGATTGGTCTCTGCTGTAAAAGGTACTGCCCTGTAGGAGATGGGTGGAAGGATCCTGATGGTCACTACGGGGAATTTAAGGCCAAGAAGGCTGTATAAAGAAACATTGTTCATACATAAACCATATTTTCCTAGTTACTTCTTCATCATTTACTACCTATAGCCCAAACCCCTTTGCTTATCAGTTCTTCACAAATTTATCATTTTTTTGTCTAGAAGATATAAAAGCTTCCTCTCTGGTCACTTCTTTGGGTCTTTATTCTCTTGTGAAGGCTGCTATGAACATGTAAAAAGTCACTAAAGTTTATAATTTATTGAAGTTTTTATTTTCTCCTATCAGTCTCTCTTACATAAGTTTAATTCTTAGGCCCAGTCAGACACCCAAAGAAGGCAGAGGAGGAAAGGATCTTTCCTCCTGTATAACACACACACACACACACACACACACACACACGTGCGTGTACACACACACCCATATTTAAGTAAAATTAATTTTATTTTTGGAAACCGTTTTGGAATAGGACTATTTTTTAAAAATGTCTACCAGTATAATAAAACCCAATTTGTAAGTGAGCAAGTAAATATTTAAAAAAATTAAGTAATATTGGGGTGCCTGGGTGGCTCATCTGGTTAGGCCTCCAACTCTTGGTTTTGACTCAGGTCATGATCACAGGGTTTTGAGATCGAGCCTCGCGTGGGGCTCTGTGCTCAGCATGGAGTCTGCTTGGGATTCTTTCTCTCCTTCTCCCTCTGCCTCTCCCCCTGCTTGCACGCTCTCTGACTCTAAAATAAATAAATCAATTAATTAAATATTTTTAAAAATTAAATATTTATTTTTAGCACTCCCTTTCAGTCTCAAAATTTTTTCATTCTGGAGAATAAATTACCTATAGCCATCCTCCCTGTGGTCCTTAGCAACATGATGACAAGATTGCACTTGTTATTGTCCCCAGCGAAAACCCTTCTTTTTTCCCCTAGCATGGGCTGGATGCCATGGAAATGCCATCTATGACTCCACATCCACTGGTCCCATTTCAGTGGTTTCTCAGTTCCCTGACTTTTTTCCCTGAATGGTGATGATCTTTCAGCCCTGACATATTAGCCTCTTAATTATTTGATAGGTTTACTTTTAACTTTATGATTATACTTCTTTCTCCATTATTCTTTCAGCTAGAGGGAAGTTTTAGTTGTTAAAACTAAAAAATGAAATAGTGTGGCAAACTTCATGCCTTTGGAAATCTTTCCATTGGAGGCAATGAAGATCCAGAAGGAGGAGCAGTAAGCAGTTTTCTAGGGTCCCAGCGAGGTTTATAATTCTTTTATCTTGGTTTGAACTCTGCATCTGGGAGCATAACATTTTTACAAATTTATGCTTTGAATTTTATGTATTCCCTTTCTCTTAGGTTGAAAATGTTAAGTTCAGATTTTTAAATATTTTCTCTTAGTTTAAAATACAATGGCTATAAAAAAACACAAGCTCTCACTTTAAAATTAAAAATTTTGTCATATATTTTCCTTGGAAGATTTAATCTGAGAGAAATTAGTGCATATACCCACAAAAAAGACTTGCACAAGGATGTTCACAGCAGCTTATTCATAATAGCCCAAAATGTGAGGAAATCCAATGTCTGTCATTGGGTGAATGAGTAAACAGATTGTGGTATAGTCATATAATGGGATTCTACTCAGGAAAAAAAGAGAACTACTGGTTTATACAACAATATGGGCGCATCTCAAAAACATGTTGACAAAAGAAGCCACAAACAAAAGAGAACACACTATATGATTCCACTTAGATAAAATTCAGGAACCAGACTTATGAATCAATGGTAATAGAGATAGAAACATGGAAGGATGGAGAAGCTATTGCCTGGGAATTTTCTGCAAATAAATTTATGTTTTGTTTTGGGTGGAGGATCCTTGGGTTTATACATGTGAAGATGGCAAGGAGCTGGACACTTAAGATTTGCATATTCTGTAGTATGTAAATTATCCCACTAAATCAAGGAGGAGAAAAAATACATATAAGGCTGCTTTTTTCATTAAAAAGTGATGTTTGTTTAAAACAATGAATAAAAGTCCAAAGACACTAAATTATTCACAGTCTTATCACATAAATAGTTTGGTTAATTTTTTTCCTGTCTTTTGACCAGGCCTGGATTCCCCTGCCCCCCGCCCCCACCTTTTCTCTCCTCTATCCCTCTTTACTTCCCTCTTTCTCTGTCCTTTTTTGACATATTTAATGCTTGGATTTGACTGGAGTTCCAAATTTGGGAATAATTGTTTCTGAGAGAAAAGAATTTCCAAAGGGCACTTTTTGTTCATTTATGAAGTCACATCCATGGCAGATAGCCTTCACATTAAAAAAAGTTATCATAAATATACTAGCTAAGTGATAAAGGCAAAGGTAGCTAGAAAGAACCTGGGGTTTTTTAAGTGTTTTTTTTCCCCCAAAGGGATAAAAAGAATTGGCTTTTCTGTAAATGAATGATAAATTTCCCTGATTCTCCCTATCTTTTTGCATATGTTTTTCTGTTCCCCGATCTCATATTATACTTGTAAGCAGGGTTGTTGCCATAGATGAATCATTCTAAACTCATGGATGTAAGTAATATTTTGTATGCTTTTATATATTTAAACTTTTTCAAATTTTGATAAATTTTTTTCTAGTCTTCAGAGAATAGCCATGAAGGTCTTAGTATTAGGAAATTTAGGGGTATTGTGCAGCCTTACAATTCATCACACACTCTTCTTAAAATTCATATTTCAGCATATTGAAATTGGATCCCAAGATCCTTTGTGGAAGAGCCTTGGCACTCTGACTCACCTTATATTGAGCCAACATGACAGAAAAATACATCATTTTTCCCTACCGTGAAAGGAAACAAGTGTGAAAATAATGGGAAAGATGTACAGTCTAAAACAAAGCAACATAATTTGCACTGTGTGAGTCGCTTAATGTATTATATAGTTATTATCTCACTTAAGCTCCCCAGGTAATATAATTGCTAATATTAAAAAATCTGTTTTGTTTTGTCACCTCAACAGAACATTTTGCCATGAGACTTAATTAATGCATTTCTCTCTTAAGCATGTGTTTTAGACACAATGGGTGTACCCTTAAATAACCTTCAGGAACACTACGCATTTATGCACTGTTTTGAGAGGCAGAAAACAACCATAAAAAGAACTTGGTACTCTAAATTCTCTCTGTAAACAGAAAAGAAGAGTTTTGTTGGAATCATCTTTATTAGAGGCAGCTGTCAGTATGGGCTTTTTTCCCCCTGGATGAAAACAAAAGGTGTTACAGAGGAATGTACATAAAGATAGCACCCATGAGGCATTAGGATAAATAAAAGTAGGCAATATTAATGATGCTCATTAGCAGATGTCACTGTTGGGGATGAAGTAAATTCCATGCCAAAGTGTTTCATATATTACACTTTTCAAAACTGTCAACTTTTTGACTTTGATGTATGTTCACGTGAATAGTTTTAATAAGTTTCTACAGCCCTTTCTTTGCATATACCCTGAAGAATTCTGTGGAATCGCTGGCAGCAATATCACAAAGACATTTTTGCCAAATGATTGGTGCTTTACTCGGAAATGTGAAGGCTCAGATCATTACATTCCCACTTATTCGTGGTGCAAATATTTGTCTAAGAATTAGTTAAAAAATACTGTATGACCAAATTGATTTTATAGTTTAAAGCAATCTTCCACAGGCTGTTGCCTGTATAACTAATAGAATTACATATGCATAAAACTGCTTTTACTGTAGAAGCCAAAATGCAGAATAATAGCTTGTCAAACTGTCATTTGCAAGTGAGATCATAGATTTTATAGTCCAAATTAGGTTGTGTTCTTTTCCTTTTTGTCAGGTCGTATTCTAATAACCATATTGTGCACTAAACCCTGTGATTATCCCAACACTTGACAGATGGTAGGCTGTTAATTTGTATGTAAGAGACAGTGATTGCCAGCACCCTAGAAGTATTCAACAAAATATGAAATGTCAAAATCCACTTTTGGTTACGTTTTACTTGACTTCATTTTAGCAAGGTAATGCTAGGCAGAAGAGTTTTAGTAGCTTAGCATGTCTAATTTTACTATTCTGAATGATTTTACTAATCTCTAGAAATAGAATTAAGTAAGAAGTAATTTTTCTTGTTGATTTTGTTCTTTCCACTTTCCTGTGGAGAGTGGTCATCAGGCTGAGGGGTTAATTGAAGGGGCTGCATGAGAGCTGGGAGCAGACAAGATTTAATTGCTCAATATTGAGGATAATTGTTGTGTAATAGTAGCATACGCTAATGTTTAGAAGTATGGTGGGGGTCAAAATAATTTAAGTTAAAAGTGCATTGGCAAATCCACTAAAAAACTATTAGAACTAATAAACGAGTTCAGCAATGTGGCAAGATACAAGATCAATATACAAAAATCAATTTTATTTCTGTACACTAGCAATGGACAATCTCCAAATATATTAGGAAAACAATCTCACTTATAATAGTAGTGAAAAAGTGCATAGGAATAAACATAACACAAGAAGTACAAGACTTGTACACTAAAAACTATAAAATATTGTTGAAAGTTATTAAAGAATAAAAAAATGGAAAGACATCCCATGTTTATGAATCAGAAAACTTAACATCCCTGAGATTCCAGTACTGCCCCAAATGATTCACATTCTCAACGTAATCCCTTTCAAAATCCCAGCTGTTGTTTTTTTTTCTTGCAGAAATCAACAAACTGATCCTAAAATTCATGTAGAACTAAAGGGACGCAGAATAGCCTTCTTGAAAAAAAAAAAGAACAAAGTAGTAGGACTCTCATTTCCTGACTTTAAAACTTCTAGAAAACTGCAGTAATCAAGACTATGTGATACTGACATAAGAATAAATCAACAGAAGAGAACTGAAAGTCCAGAAATAAGCCCTCATGTTTATGGTCACTTGCTTTTTGACAAGAGTGCCAAGACAATGCAATGAGGAAACATTAGTCTTTTCAATAAGTGTTGCCAGGACAACTGGATATACACATGCAAAAGATGAATTTAGACCTCTACCTCACAACAATTAGCTCAAAATGCATCACAGACCTAAATGTAAGAGCTAATACTATAAAATTTCTAGGATAAAAATAAGAGTTAATTTTTGTGATCTTGGGTTAGGTTCCTTAGATATAACACCAAAAGCACAGATGACAAAATATAAAATCAATAATTTGACTTCATCGAAATTAAAACTTTTGTTAGATGACACCATCAAGCAAGTGAGAAAATGACCCACAGATGAGAGAAAACCATATATTTTATCTGATAAGAGACTTTGTGTGAATGCATAAAAAACTCTTACAACTCAATAATTAAAAAGACAAATAATCCAATTGAAAAATGGGCAAAGGACGTGATGAAGCAATTTTCCGAAGAAGATATACAAATGGTTAATAAACACATGAAAAGATCTCCAGCAATGTTCATCGTTAGGGAAATCAAGGCAATTCAAAACCACAATGAAATACCACTTTTTGTGCACCAGAACGGCCACCATAAAAATGACAACGGCAAGTTTTGGTGAGGATGTGGAGAAATTGGAACTTTCATATGTTGCTGGTGGGATTGTAAAATGATACAGCCACTTTGGAAAACTGTCAGTTCCCCAAAAGTTTAAACACAGAGTTATAGTATGACCTAGCAATTCTACTCGTAGGTCATTTGCATTTCTTGTATATGCCCAAGAGAACCGGACACATATATCTACACAAAACCTTGTACATTCCTATTCATACAGCATTATTCATAATAGCCAAAAAGTAGAAATAATCCAAATGTCCACCTACAATGAATGGATAAACAAATGTGGTATATCCATACAAAGGAATGTTATTTGGTCTTAAAAAGGAATGAAGTATTGATACATGGTACAACATGAATTTTCCTTGAAAACATGCTAAGTGAGAGAAGCCAGTAACAAATGCCACATGCTGTATGATTCCGTTGATATGAAATGGAAACCTACCCTCTGTCTGTGGATTTGTCTCTTCTGGACATTTTACATCAATGAATGTAGTTAATATTTTGCCTTTTTTGTGTGTGCGATGCCTCAGATATCTATTCTTCCCCCTAAAATATGGACTTTAAAGACCAATAGCCTAATCGTATTATTTTTAAACAATTTATTAGCCTGATTTTAAATGTTAACAATTACTCGAATGTATTTGGATCGCCCCTTTTGGTATTGCATGTTTTAAGAAAACCCTAGTGAAAAAAGTTAATTTACAGAAACTTTGTGGCATAATTTTTCACTTGAAAGAGATTTAAATGTTATAAATATTATTTTCCATTTTTCATTGTCATTTTCATAAGGATCATTTTTAATGGCTGCACAACTTTTCATATGGCCACACCATAAGGTTTTGAAGCACAGTACAAGAATTTGAGAGATGGGCTGGAGAATCTCCAGCCCATTTATTTAAATAAGGAGGAAAGGAGGGGCTCCTGGCTGGCTCAGCTGGTAGAGCTTGCGACTCTCAATCTCAGGGTCATGAGTTCAAGCCCCATGTTGCGCGTGGCGCCTACTTTAAATAAATAAATTAAAAATAAAAGAGGAGGAAAGGTAATCACAGTGGGTTAGGAAACTCAGGTATCTTTTTCCCACTTCAGTGATTGGAGTCCTGTTCAAACACGCCAATAGTCTTGATTTATTTAGCATGCAGTTCTCAGGAGCATATCTGTAGTGGGAAATGATGCATAATCACATCGTTCTTAGATATTGGGGGAGGGGCGGATAGAAGATGAAAGTTTAATACTAACACTGTTTTTGACTCAGCAGATTAAACTTTTAGTATCAGGGAGAAAAAGGAGAGCAGGAGAGAGCAACCTGGTATTTTCTATACTTGAGTGAAACTGAAATGGGAAAAAAGATATAATCAGAACCCACCACCATCCTATTTCAGCACAGCATGTAATTCTCAGTGTAAAATAAAAAAAAAATTTTTTTTAAGAGAAAGCATTTTAAGATAATATCTCCGTGAGCCATTTCCGTGAAAAGCAAGTAAAGCTTTCACTCCCCCCTGAGAAATTGCTTTGCAATTGGGAAGGTGCTGAGACTCAGGAGGTGGATTGGTCATTGCGGCTGTGTGAATGAGCTGATCTGCATGAAACCTGAATAGTAAATGAGAGCCCATGGTAGAGCGGGCTGAACTAGAGTCTTCATAGTGTTGCAAATTTGCCATGGAATGAAGCCCTGGGTAGCCAAGCAAGCTATTGCGGGGAGCTGGTTAAAAGCCTGGTAACTTGCCTGAGTGCTTTTGAGAACTGACATTGCCATTACAATCCTGAGAAATCTGGAGTCCGCTGTGGGTCACTCAATTGATGAAACTATAAATGACCTCCATTTTTTGACAGAATCTGGAGAACATAAAACAGGGAACATCAGTCCCTAATCGATCTTTTCTTTTCTTTTCTTTTCTTTTTTCTTTTTTCTTTTCCTTCCTTCTTTCCTCCCTCCCTCCCTCCCTCCTTCCTCCCTTTCTTTCCTTCTTTCTTTCTTTCTTTCTTTCTTTCTTTCTTTCTTTCTTTCTTTCTTTCTTTCTTTCTTTCTTTCTTTCTTTCTTTCTTTCTTTCTTTCTTTCTCTCTCTCTCTCTCTCTCTTTCTTTCTTTCTCTCATTTTTTCCCCTTCCTTCCTTCCTTCCTTCCTTCCTTCCTTCCTTCCTCCCTCCCTCCCTCCCTCCCTTTCTCTTTTTTTGCCAGAAGCTGTAAAAAGGAACTTGAAACCACATCCACAGGAGAGCTTCTGAGTTTTTCTGAGACACATTCTTCCTCTGCTTCTGGTGAAATGGCTGGGAGAGGTGCTTGGTATTGACATTCAAATGAAAGAATCAAATATCTCTCCCGGCTACAGAATTTCTTTATCTGATATTGCCACAACAAGCAGATCAGAGGTATTTGTCTGTATCACTCTGGTTCTTTTATATTCTGACTGCTGAATGAAAGGAGCAACAACTAAGACTTCTCTTTGAAAAGGAGAAGTCCATTATCGGTGTCTTTGAAGCTCTGAAGAGTGAGTACATTCTCCTTGGATAAAGCCCTCTAATAGGTGGAAGGAAGCAAAGACTGCCTTTCAGATTTCCTTGTGAGCAAGCAAACTATTGTTGTCTTTATTAAAAATATGCCTCTGAGCAGGTGGTCCTGTTCTGAGTGAGACCTCCAAAGATCTGGGAATTTCACGTGGCCCTTTCCTAAAACAGCTTAGGCAGTCTTGAGAGATGTGAAAGGAGATAAATTGCTGTACTGGGAGTGCTTGGTATGGTGAACAAATTTATTCTCAGATTTTAAAACTTGAAGCTTTGGCAATTTTATTAATAAAGATAAGTAAGCTGGTTGACATCAACACATGCGTTCTGTTTGTTCTTTGTACATCCGTGTACCTCCCAGAGAGGGCTGTGACCCAGATTCCACAAGCATTCAAGACTTTCATTAGATTAGAATGACATATACTTATCATTATAGCGTACTAATTAAAGCAGAAAGTGACATTTCAAAGTAATGATGTTCCCTAGTGTCTCAATGTAAAATACTCCCTAGTCTATTTTTAATGACCTAGTATGCTATGTATGTTTAAAATATTATTTTGTTATGAACTTGTATTTTCATTATTGTCAATGGTGGTGATGATCCGCAAGGTAGGGCATTCTTCTAGATGAATAAGGAAGGAGACCCGTGAAACCTACCAGGGGCTTTGGGCTTTGATTGCATTCACATCCTGGGTGCATCTATGCATTCTTGCATTCATCCAGCACTTTTGATGGGGTTGTGGGATACAGGAGAGGTTCAGTGGGGTAGAGTCCAGAGCCGACGACCAAGAAAGAATTCTTGAGACGTCTTTGGTGCAAAATGGTGGTTTATTAAAGCACGGGGACAGGACCCATGGGCAGAAAGAGCTGCTGCATGGGGGTTGTGAGGGGTGGCTGATTATATACTATGGGGTTGGGGGAAGGTAAGGAAACAGGAAGGTTGAGAAAATACTTTCATATGTTAAAGAAGACTCGCAGGATACTGGAGGCCTTGCCATTGTCAGGTTAAAGTTGTTTACCCCTCTAGTAAGGAATTAACATGAAGATAGTTGGAAACTTCTTGGATTCCTAGAAGTATCTGTCTATGGTCTGCAGGTTGTAAGACATTTAGATGTATTTACATTCCCTTCTGGAACCTAGGTTATTGATAGAAATGCTTTGTTCTTGTAAACTGCAAAGACATTTGCAAACTGAGGGAGACTTAAGTTTTGCAGGATTGTGTTATCTATAGGTTAACTATTTGTTTTTCCTTTCCTTAGCTTCAGGGCAGCCAGGAGTGCCTGAGGTATGTTGCCTACATCCCAAGGGGGTGGGGGGTGTTGCAGGGTGTCAGTTTCTGCTTTGTCCTCAGCTTTCCTTGTTCCCTCATCACTTTGATTGAATACTTTCTACTTCCCAAACTCTGTTCTAGGTGCTGGGGATGCCTCGGTTACTAGGACACAGATGATTCCTGCCCTCAAGGAGCTTGCCCCTTCCTCTGATTATGATAAAAGCTTTTCTTTATCGTTCCTCTTTTACATCCTTAGTAGCATTAGACAGGATAATGTGTTCAGTGCTGCTTATATAAACACCCTCACCTGCTATTGCAAACTTTTAGATATTCTTTGATAAGTAGAGTAAAAGAAAGTATCTCCTTACTTATTCTATACATTTTCTCACACTTATGTCACCTAAATTTGGATTCTGCGTTCAGTGACCTACAGCTGTATCTAATGCTTCTGTCTTCTGCCTGGTATACTGTTGGTGTTTTCAAAATGCTCATTCCCTTCCCTCCCTCTCCCCCATAGTCACCTAAGTAATAATGGCACTGAACTGGAGTGTTGGCACTGTGAATACTTTATTTTGTTTGTTTATTTGTTTATTTATTTTTAAGTAATCTCCACACCCAATGTGGGACTCAAACCCACAACCCCAAGATCAAGAGTCGCATGCTGTCCGGGTTGAGCCATCCAGGGGCCCCAACACTCAGTAACACTTTCAAATGTTAGTGGGCCTTGTATTTTGGGTCCTTGTGAAAATTTGCAAACCAAGTCAGCTGTCATTGGTTACAATAATACATAAAGAGGAGAGTAACCTTACATCAAGATTATTCACTTTGAGGGCTTGTAGCACCAGAGGCAGCCAAGAAGTGCCAAATTCCTCAGCCCACACCCAGTTGGGAAGAGAAGAAACATGCCTTTCTCTGCTAACAGAATCTATGGAGGAGGGAGTCTCAGGAGGAGATCAGGTTTTGAACAGAGATGAACCGTGCCAAGAATTTCCAAACAAAAGCAGGAAAGAGAAAGAGGAAGATGCTGTTTTTGTGCTGTACTTGCCCATTTCCCATCTTCTCATTTTGCCAGGAGTAAAAGCAGACAGTTGATCATCTTTGTAGCTGTCATCATTGTCATCACCAATATCATCTTGATAGTTTTTGTTTATTAAGCATAGAAATCCCATCAAATAGGTGCCACTTTTACTCAAATTTATGGATAACCAGACCAGTTAGTGTGTTTAGGCAACTTGTCCAAAGCTGCAGAGCTGGTGAATGACACAGTCAGGACTCCTACCCAGAGATGGCTGTCCCCAAAGAGCTCTTGACTATTGCACTCTGACATCAGTCATTGTCTTTAATTTACATTTTTTCTCATACAAGCGGCCATTAAAGGTCTTTAACCTCATAGATGGTGAGGAGTTAAATATTCGGGTTGTCTTTGATCTTTGAGTGAACACTGTCATTCTCTGAGTCCTTTTTTAGATGAATTTTCCAAAGTGAATTCCAGGCCTTCCAGTGACTGTGTTCAGTGATGGTGACTTATTTTAGGCTGTGCTTGCTCTTCAAATCCACTTAAAGTACCAGCATTACTTAAAGTGGTGTGTACCACAACCTTACTTGAATGATGATAAAGCCACATATACATGAGCCGGGATTCACCATTTGAAAGTGAGACTGTTCTTCATGCAGCAAAATTTATTGAAATGTCTATTATGTGCATACCCTGCTATTCAAATTCTTAAGAGAAATCCTGGCTATGTATTTCTTTTCCTGCCTGCTTCTAGAAAGGATTTGAGGTAGTTACTCTAGCATATTTTACTTATCACTGAGAGCTAGACATTCAAAGGCAGAATATTTTTATGAAAGAGAGTCATGTTGAGATCTTGATGGTAGTCCTGGAATTGATTTCTCTAAATACTAGAAATGGTAATTTGGAGTCTGGAATGAGATAGTTCTTGCTTCGAATATCTATCTGGCTACTTGCCATATGACCTTGGGCAAGGCTAATGGCTTTGGGGGCCTCAGTTTCTAAATTTGTAAAATGGGGAGTAATAAAAGTACCTTGTCACGTGAGGGTTACCTGAGATAGTGCCTGTAAAACATTTGGCACAGTGGCTGGTGTCCAGGGAGTGTTATATAAATGTGATGGTGGTGGAGGTGGTGGTGGTGAAAGAAATAGGGTATACTGCTTCATTTCTTCCAATGGAATCTTCCATGGAAGCTAATTATATGAATCTGATTGGCTCTTCTGGCTGGGTGGGTACAGACCTTACCTTACTTGGCACTGCCACAGAGCACTGGTGCTCAAATGTGACCGCACCAATAGTTTAGAGATGTTGATTCTTGGTTTGAAATCAGGAAAGCAGGTGACAGCAGGCACCGGCATGGTAGAGGAAACACCATGGGCAAGGAGCTGGCTGATTTGGGTTTAATTAGGGCTCCATTGCTCACAGCTTGCATGATCTTAGGCAACTGTCTTAAGTGTTCTGAACCTCAGTGTCTTCCGTGACATGATGACACCCATACCTATCCACCAGGGCTGTTCTGAACACCGCATGAGCTAACGTGTTGTGAAGGGACTTTGAAGACACACTGGTTTACAAATCTAGTTTTTTGTTGCTGAGATTTTACTAGGATAGCATAAATTTGATACAGAGCTGCCTGTGGAACTTTAGGGGCTAGGTTTAGAGCCCAAGGCTGTGGCGACTTTCTATTTCAAAGATGCAGTTTCCCTGGGCTGATCTCTTTTGCTTGGAAATTGGCAACAGAACACTTCAAATCAAATGGTTAATTGTCTTTGGAGGCCTTTCCTCTTTTGATTATCAGATGCTGTGCCTAGGTTCTTTAAACCTTGGCTGCAAGGAAGATATCCTTGGGTGACAATAGGTTTAGTGGGGTATAAATCTACCTAACTAGCAGCTGGCTAGGAGCTGAGGAGGGTTGGCCCCAGAGTCGAGTCACATTAGCCGAGTTAGAAGGATGTGCCGATGTCAACTTCAAGCCACAGGGCCCAGCAGCAAACTGCAGGGAAGCAATCGCAGCCTGTGGTGCCCCCGTCATTCTTGTCAGTGTCACCATCATCACCATTAAGCTTTATTAAGTGCCGGCGTATGGAGCTCCCTTAGGTGCCGTTGCAGACAGATAGGCAGCTGTGTGTTTTAAATGAGAGCCTCATGCAGGGCTGTGAGGGGAAGGGCCGCAGCTATAATCCAAAGCAGGCCCACAGACGTGGCTGCATGGGCGGATGAGGGGATTGGTGGCTGTAAGAGGCTTCTGTCTGTGGCATCAGCTTAACCCATAGCCCCTTTGTCTTAGAACTGCCCTCTCACCTTCAAGGGTGAGCCCTGGTGGTCGTGTTTTAGTATGTAACGTGGCTTCTGTGGCCATGCCTGAATGGGTCAAGGATGCATAGCTGGGCCAGTCAGATTGTCTTTCCCAGAGGTGGATTTGGACTAAGACATTTGTAGATACACTGGATAGGTAGGTGAATTTGGGAGCTAGGGAAAGTCATCTCTTGGATTACTTCAGTAATCCTCATGACAGCCCTATGGGGTGGGTCTTCTCATTCCCATTTTATAGAAGAGGAAACTGAGTCACAGAGAGGTTAATTAATTTATCCAAGATCATATTGTTGGGTAATGGCAGGGCCAGGCATGAACCCAGGTAGCTTGAGCTCATGCCTTCAGCCAGTATACAACTGTCATTCTGAGAGAGAGGAAGAAAGACAGTGGGCCTATGGAGAGATGAGAGATGCAGGTTAAATGATTGTGAGGTGGGAGGGGTGGCAGAGGGGGACTAATCAGACTGACTGATTAAGAGACAAGCTGCCTTGATTCTCTAAGCTTTCTGGCTCCAGGGTCTAGACCTTAGTGACTGTACTTTCCACGGTTGGGCTTTGAGAAGTGTCTTTGTGTCCTTATAAATAAATTCCCTTTTTTTGTGCACAAAGTAGTTTCAATGGATGTTTATTACTTGCAACCAAAAAAGTCTTGATGAAGTGACCACATTGTCACAATTTGTTAAAAAAGACCATGGGTCATCCATTGGCCTGTGTAGCTCCAGGTAACTTTACATTATCTGTAGGTAGTGTCTAGGCTTGTGGAGGAGAAAGACAGGTAAACCAGTGATCGGAGCACAGTGTGACAAACTCTCTAAGAGATGTAAGCCTAAGTTGTTATCGAAACAGATGTGGGGCAAACAAATGAGACTGGTGTGGGGTGTGGAGAATCAAGGATGCCTTCTTAGGGGATATTTGAGCTGTTTTTTGAAGAATGAATAGCATTTAGCTCTTGAAGAATTGGTGGGAGGAAGGGTGTTCCAATGGTATGTGCAGGGGAAAAAAAGAACGAACAAATGAATGAAATAGAAAGTGAGACCTATAATACATTTTGGAAAAGATAAGTGTGACAGAAGAAGGAAGGAGGGGGACAAGATATGCAACTGGCATTCTGGGCCGGACCAGATCTCAAAGGGTCTCTAGTGCCAAGCTATGGAGTTTGAAGCTTATCCTGTATGCCAGTGATTCATTGCCTACCAGGTAGCTTCCCTCCCTTTAACATGAGGACATTGATAGCTTTTAAAATGGAAAAGATAACATTCTGACGACGTTAGACAATTTTAGGAAAAACACCACCACATGCAGAATTCCAACATCCAACACCGCTCTTTTCCTCTTTGCACATTATCAACATTACAGTTGTCCTCAAACATGCCTATTTTTGTACATGGTCGCAATCCATCTATATATGATTTCACTTCCCAGTAGATCAAAAAGATTTTCTGTGTTTCTGTGTTGGCCTTTCCTAATTATTATAACAGCATGCTGCAGACACAAGGGTTTCTGAGTACACACACAGCTCCAGGCAATGCGAGAGGTTCTGATGCAGCAAAGACAAAGGACCTGAAGATTCCTGCTTTTGAGCAACTTAGGATCTGATAGAATACTTCTGCTGAAGTATGTAACCATACACACTTTAAAGCATGTGGGTTTAATATGATTTTCTGAAAAATGTATTCAGTTCTTGGAGGATTGATGGAGGGACCTTTGTAATTCCTTCTGCACTTGCTGTCCCCTTGCCCCTGCCTCATCATGAATGCTCTGTGGCAAACAAATGGCCACATCTTCACATGCTTCTTGCATACATGTGATACTTACCTAGTGTCTTTTTCGTGTCTTATGCTCCAAGTACTCTGAAAGCCATATGATGGTTAACCATAAACAGACTCCAAATCAAGCTCTTGAGCCGAGTTAATTTGATTATGAAACATTATCTTGATTGTGGCAAGCGTCCAGTTGTCATCTTTTTAATGATACAGGCCTCCACAGCCTAAACTAATTATAAACCAGCTCCATTCCAGGGAGGGCAGCATTGCCTAACCAGCCTCTGCAAGCCAGACGCGAGTGTGTCGGTGATGTGAGCACATCTGCTTTCCCTTCCTCTGGCCTTCTGTGGATATCAGCGAATGTCATTTCTCTCTCCCTCCCTGCTCTTTTGTTAAAGAAAATAGGGGTGATTGGCCAAAATTGTTCTTTAAATTAAATTTTGGCTCCTACCTCCAGCATGATCATGAACTTCCAGTTTAAAGATGCAGATAATTTTGCAATCAGACTTACATTTTGGTCTGTAATGAGTTTAAACATCTTTACATGCTTTAGTTTTCCCCCTCTGTGATGCTTTTTGTTGACTTACTTTAGCTCTGTAGTCTGAGTGGTATTTTGTTGTTGCTTTTTACTTCAGTCTTTATATCTGAAAGTCCTTATTTTCTTCATTCCTAGTCTTGTATAGTTGTAGAAAAGATATTGATCATTTGGTATATGTAAAAAAAATTAAAGATTCATTCCATAGAGTCTAGAAGTGCTTCATTTTCCACATAATGAGGAAATGGGTGGGGAAGCTAACCAAACTATATTCTCTGGAAATCCTCATATCTGGTTTTGCCTTGTGTGTGTGTGTGTATGTATGTATCTGTGCTTAGAAACAAGTATGCAAGTGTGGGTTGTTGACACATACTTGAAATAGGTTGTTATTCCATAGATCTTAAAAATTTAGAAAACTCTCTTAGAAAACTCACTTTCTTAACTTGTAAAACGGGAACAATGACAGTTCTTACCATATATAGTTGCATTGATAATTCATTTGATGTTGCTGCAAAGTGCCTGCCACATAAAAAATACTCAATAAATATCAACAGTTAATATCATGGCCCATGTCCTGTGGGAATGAAAAGCCTTCTTTATGTTCTCCACTTTTAGCTACTAATAAGTCCCTAAGTTCATCCCTTTAAAAAGAGGCCAAAAGCATTGCCAGAAAGCTTAAACCTTAGAAGAGTTACCCAAGCCATGTTCTCCAGCATCCCTTCCCTCCTTACTCAGCTTAGGTTGAAAGATTTGTCATTTCTATGTAGCTCTCACCAATACCATCCTTGTGGTTGATTCCCGTGGTGGCCATTTTCTCAGCCCCTCACCTCTGATTTCAGCTGCAACTGTAGTGACCAGTTTTGTCCCAATCAGCTTGTCCCACCTCTTCTGCTTCCTTCCCAGGACCCTCTCTCAGGCTGGGAGCCTGCCTGGCCTGGGCCAAAGAGGAGCCTGGAAGTGTGGGGGAAGTAACTGCCCTCGGGGGCTACCGTCAACCCTTGGGTATTTAAACATGTGAATAAATGCTCCAGGCTTTCATTCTTATGTGCATAATTCTGGATGCATTCTTAGGAGGTCCTGGCCAAATCAAGCCCCTATCCCTCAGTGGCAAACTTGGTAATATACCCTTCCATTGGCTTTTACTCCTTCCCTGTCTTTTCTGTATTCTGTCGTCCCTACTTCCTGGAATCATCTTCCAAATAAATTTCTGGACCCAAGCCCTCACCTCAGGTTTCTGCCTTCAGGGAAACTCAACCCTGTCATGACAGCCTTGAAATCTACTGCCTTCTTGGTATTTCTTTAATCTGTAATTGTTAGCTCTGGATCATTTCTCTTTCCTTTCTAGCCCAGAGGGAAGAGAGGTCTCATGGATTTTCAAGGTCAGACTCTTTCTCTTTGATCTTCATCCTGTCCCCTCTTAAATCCTCTGGGCCCACAGACCACCATATCTTGTTTACTGCTACACCTCCAATGTAGAGTGCTTGGCCCATAGTAAGAGCTCAAAACTAATTAAATGAGTGAGAGAATGAATTATTCCCTTTCTTTTGCATGTGTTTCAGTCGTCTTCTCTCCACCCGTGTTGTTCTCATCTTTTATTGTTCTTTTAGCCTTTCTTTGGGGGTCCAGAGATCTTTTGCCTTGGAAGTAGACATGGTGGCCTGATTACAGAACCCACCTCTTTATTAGGTCTGCTAGCAAACTCCCAATGCCTTGGTAATATAAGACCTTGTCAAATATCTTTTCTTTCTTGAACTCTGCCTCACTTGGTCTCTTGAAATCTCCTTTCTCCTGGTCCTTCTCCTGGCTCTCAAACTTTTCTTTCCAAGTGTTTTGTTGGCTTGTTTAGCTGATTCTACATTTGGCTTTTTCAAGGGCTCCATCTTTGATCCTCTTCTTTCTGGAGTTACATAGCCAACTTGAGTAAATCAGTGACTACTATCTCTTCAGCCATGTGGGTAGCTCCTGAATCTGTAATCTCCAGGTTGACTCTTCTGAGTTCAAAGCTGCTGGGAATCTCAATCTGGAATTCTTGCAGATGTTTCCAAGTCACCATGTTCAAGCTGGGATTCATTTTCTTCTCCCCATTTTCATCTTTTCTTTCTTTTTCATACTTTACCTTTGTTCATGGGCTCATCATGTCACTGATATTGCAGTATAGAAGCCTTTGTATGATCCTTAACTGCCTTCCCGTTGCTGTCAAGAAATAATTTCTGAGTTCCTACTATGAGTCAGATGCTGTGCTAGTTGCTCGAGATACATGGAAAATAAAATAAACCCTCAAGAGGCCCATAGTCTAGTAGCAGATATAGACATTCACTTGATTTATCACACAAATATAGCATTACAAACTGAAGTAAGTGCTGTGGAAGAAAAGTCCCATGTGCTTTGAGAGCATGTCATGAAAGGACCTAATTTATTTCTGGGATTTGCGCAGCTTCATTTAGGAAGAGTGGCATTTGATCCGAGATCTGAAGGATGAATAGGAATTAATTAATTGAGAGGAACTCTTCTATCTTTATCACTGTGTACTAGAGTCACCAGGTCCCATTGATTGTGCCTGTGAAATGTCTTCATTGATCTATTTCCCAATCCTGTCCTAGACCATGGCAATTCCCACCTCCACCCTGGCACTCCACTTCCATTCATTAATGTTCACATTACTACCAGCATGGTTTTATTGGACAGATCTGACCACATAATTTCCCTACTTCTAGCTTAAAACCATTGGTAGCTCCCTAGTGCTTCCAGGGTAGAATCCCAACCCTCTGGCATGGAATCCAAAGACTTTTTAAATTTTGGCTCTGACCTTTGTTTCTAGCCTCATTTCTTGCTATTCCACAGCACGTTGACTCTTTTGTGGCCCCTAGAGACTCTGCAGATTGCTGAAGACACAATGTCCTCTTAGGCTGTCATGTGTTGGTACATTCATTTATCAACTTTGAGTTCCTCTACAATTCTCTTGCACCTGGTCAGCTCCTATGATCCTAGTAGGCCCTACATAAGCAACACACCTTCCTTGAGACTTTCCTTGGCCACTTATCTGTGTCCCCATATTTGTATTTGAACATTTCTCTCTTAGAGCGTTCATCTGTTTGCCTTACATTAACTTAGATGTTTAGAGCATGTGCTCCTCTGGGATCAAGATTGTGTCATGTTCATCTCTCTCTTCCCAGGTGTTCAATAAATACATGTAATTGAATTATCCATGTGTGCATGGGGAAAGGAGGCAAAGACATTGGGGGATGGGAGGAGAGCTGAAAGAAAAAAGCCAGACCTTTTCTAATTATAAGAACTGGTGATCCCAAGCAGTAATTGACCAAGACATGTACGTGGCCCAAGCAGACTGATTGTTTGGTGTCTCTTCGGCAATCATGTGAAATACCAGATTTGATCAATGCTGCTTGGGAGAAGGATGATGACAGATCACAGCATCCTGGCCTCCTCACCCAGCTCAGCAAAAAGAAAACCCTTGGTTGTTGATTCCGTCCTACATAAAGACACTTTATGGACCTTGTTTTGTTCTAGAGCATTCCACCTCTATTCTTGCCTTAATTGTCTCATCAAAGTATGGTTTACAACTAAACACAGTTCCCTTCTTGAAGAAAGTTCTGACAAATGCTGTTTTCTTCCCTGTGTTACTTTTCTGGAAATACTTTAGTACCTCCTCTTACTTGGTATCCTGGGCAGCTGCTGGCCAGTCCTCCTGTTAATCCTGCTCTGATACCAAGAAAGAAAGACTGGGTTGTGTAAAGCTCTTTACCAGTATGACACCAATGACCTATACAAAAATGTCTGTTCAGGTCTGGCTTATATCCATTTAACAAAGGAATCTGTTTTATATTTCACAATTCTCAGGATGTTGCTGTGAAGTGCGTGGCAGAATGGGGCTTGTGTTCTGTTCTGTGTTTTTACAAATGACAGGCAAATGGCAGTGGCTGAGGGCCAAGAGTGGGCTGCTGCTGTCCAACCTTGCCAAGACTTCTTGGTGCCTGGGCCACCTCTCAGGTCCAGTGCCCACCTGTGCCATCATCTCCTGATCAAGGCTGGGAGTGTTTAGCCATGCCAGTGTTGGGGAGGCTTTCAGCACACACAAGCTACTTATTGCCTGCACTTGAGTGTGCCCAGGAAGGGAAGCGTGTAAATGACAGCCAGAGATGGATGCTACAGAAATGCCCTTCTGCCCATTTGACTCTGTCCCTGAGACAGCAGCTTACTGATGCTGGTGTCCACTCACAGTGCAGCAGACAATTAGTCGTTGCTAAGGGACAGGAACATAGAGTAGGAGGAAGATTAGTTCAGCTTTCCGGAGTACCGAGGAGCTACTCTGTGCTGGGTGCTGTGTAGATGCTGCGGGAACACGGGGGATATGACATGGTCCTCGTCCTTAAGGAGGTATTATCTTTATTTATTAAGTCATGTAAGTCCTTCATGCTTCTAAAGGTCAGTGGAAGTGGCAAGTTGGGACTGGTCATTTGGAAAATCTAGACGTATGTCCTGAATTTACAAATCTTTCATTGGAACTTAGGCCAACTATCTAAACCCAGGGTTTTGTATTAAATGCCTTATCTGATGTGTTGTAAAATGCTTTCAAATATACTATCCCATGTGGGTTGCATACAGCACCAGCATCACTAATTTTAATGATGAGAATCATCATGTCCAGATTAAGGATTTCATTCTGGATATCCTGGCTTATCAGAGACAGAGCTTTCTGTGACCCTTGGTCTCCTGATTCTTTTCTTCCTTACTCAACTATCTCTCTGTCTAGATCTATCATAAATTTGGATTTTTCCATAACCATAGGTTTGATATACTTCAAACTCACTTTTATCCTGCGTCTTTCCAGCTCTATCTAACTCTTGTGTATTAAGTGTGCAATGTGTGTGGAGTGCTCCCGTGTTGGTGTGCCTCTTATCTGTCTTCCTAACTTTGGCCTTCTTTATTTTGTCCTTTTTTTTTTTCTTTTGGAAAGGGATAGGGGAAACTTGACAACTTGACGTTTTTCCTTTTCTAGTCTTACTGTTTTTATATTTCCCCTGATTCCTTTGAACAATGATTATGAGAAGTGGTAAATGATCAAGTGATTTCTTTCCTTCAGGTATGCCTTATTTGGTGGTATGCTGTGAATTCGGAATCACTGAATCTTTGGGGAAATGGTCAGAACGTGGAATTCAGAATTTTAGATGAAAGCTCTTAGATCTTAGTTTAGGAAGTCTAGCACAGAGCAGCAGGACTCCTGAGTGACATGACATGTGGAGTTACAGGAAGTGGTGGAAATAGATCCTTGTCTACAGAGGAGGGGGAAGCTTTCCTTGGCCATACTTTGCTAGAAGTAATTTCTTCCTTCTCCGACTTCTGTAGCATTTCTTCGTTTCATTCTTATGGCTTGCATTACTTCATATTTTGATTATATTTTATAGTTACCTTATCTTTTACTAGACTTTTTTTTTTCTTTTCGAGGACAGGCGTTGTCTGATGTAGTTTGACAATTTCAATGCACCTCCAACACAAGGCCTAGAATGTAATGATTAATAAATATACATGTTTCTGGGATTTCCAGAGACTCTCTCCTTTATGTAATATTGTTTGATTTGAATATTTTATAGCAAGCATGTATTACCATGCAATCAGGAAAAGAAAAAGTAACGGTATAAGATTTTTCTGGATGATTAAATAGATAAGTGCGTGATTAAGAATGCAAGACTGCTAAGGAAATTGGGAAGCAAGACATCATTTACTGAACATCTAAAACACAGTTTTCTAAAAAGTATAACATTTTTCATACTTATTACCCTAATTACTTTTGCAACATCTTGATGAATGGAGGGGGATAGGCATGTAATAGCTGTGATATCCAAAGTTCAAGTCTTTTCCCTCCTGATTCTATGCAGATTCTCTCAGCTTCAAAGATTTTGTTTTTAGATTTGTTCCCCCCCCCCCCAGGTGTTCACGAATGGGTTTAAGGCAGCAGAATGGCTATTGACTAAATTGATCCCTGTGGTATCAAAAAGTGAACTTAGCTTTCCCCTTGAGCTTCATCTGTAGAATGGAAATAGTTCACCGGGGGAGTCTGGCTCATTCTCTCCTGAGCTCTAACACGCTCTGAAATCTTCATCTCTTTGAGGTCCTTCTCCATGCAATCCGTCACCAAGCAGTTGCACGTGCTGTCCCACATTCCCATTATTTCAGGTTGCACAGAGCCAGCACAAACACCAGGCTGGAAAAGAACATGCTTGTGTTTATTTTTTATTTTTTTAATTTTGTTTTTTTTTTAAAGATTTTATTTATTTATTTGACAGAGATAGAGACAGCCAGCGAGAGAGGGAACACAGGCAGGGGGAGTGGGAGAGGAAGAAGCAGGCTTCCAACAGAGAAGCCTGATGTGGGGCTTGATCCCAGAACTCCGGGATCACGCCCTGAGCCGAAGGCAGACGCTTAACGACTAAGCCACCCAGGCACCCCCATGCTTGTGTTTAAATGCCACAAGTCACCTTCTAATCTTCTCATAGTCAACAAATACAGCAATTTCAATATTGGCAGCCTCTTACTCAGGGACCAGTCATGGCTTGAATGTTCGCCTCAGTGTCTGTGTCTTAGACTGGAACCACCACGTTGTAGATGAACACATAGAACATTTCTAGGAACTCTAAAGGAGGCAGATGCTTTCCAAGATCCGTACTTTGATTGTAGGATGTCTTTTTGAATTCAAGGATGGTGTTTATTCACAGTTGACAAGGGCTGTGAGGCTTTGAGGGAATGACAGGCCAGCTTGTGTGGTGCAACTACACAATTCAGGATTGCCTCACTTGACCTGGCATTTGCACCTTTGAATTTCCGAGGTCGCAGTTTTTGGAGCACGGCATTTTTTCCTAAGTAGGAATAGATTTCAGGTAGGAAGCACGTTTAGAGCCTCTACTCATGCATGCCGGTAAACCTTTCAAATGATGTTCAAGTTGAGCATTGGAGAAGAAGAAAAACAGGTAGGAGATAGCCTTGAATCTCTCAGAATAAACATCTGACAATTAAAAAAAAACCACTTTTTCCCCCACAAGACAAGTGTTTCCCTTTTGAGAGCCCACAGAGTTTATTATTCTGTTCAAACTTAAAACGTCCGTTGGAATCCCAGTAGTGCGGGAGTTTAAAATCAGCAAATGTAAGAGGCCTCAAGTGGCAGCAGCTGCTGTTTTGGGGATTATTAGCTTTTTGGCACACAAAGAGAGCGGCCGATGAGGACAGGCCCACCAGTGACCCATGTGAATGGGACAACCTCATGAGGCATATGTAACTCATGGAATCATGGGAGGCATATGTCAGCTCTGGGGACGTTCCTGCTTATAAGTCATTGCAGGTTACACTAAGAAGAAATTCGGGAAGAATGCTAACGAAGAATTGCTTACCTACTCTTTACCTTGAATTGTAGAATTTAACCCTCCTGACAAGTTTAAGAGATATTTACTTTTATCTTTTATTATAATTGAAGGAATAGAGGATCAAGGATGTGAAGAATGTGCTCAGTCACCCAGCGAGTAATTGGCAGAACCAGGATTAGAACCATGACGGTTTCACTTCAAAATTGCAGGTTTTCCAATTATTCCCTGGCCTTACCCTGTCCTCTGTGAATCTTACGTTGAATGAATAGGTCTTGAACGGTCTTTATTTGCCAGTGGCATTTATTCCTTTCTCTTTTCTAATTATTGCTTATTTTGTTCATCATTACCTTGCATTAAAAATTTTTGCTTACTGATTTTTCTCTTCAGGTTTAAAAAATTAACAATATGAACTTTTGCAAATCTGTAACTCCTGGTTTAGCACCTCGTCACTGAGAAGTGTTCAGAAAATACCTGAATGAGTGAATGTAAAATATAGTATGTGATCAGACAGCCTTTATGTTCCATTTTTTATCCATTTTTTATATTTCTTGTTACCAAAGCCTCTTTTAAAATCACCCACCTATGCGCATTTAGAGGACCCTCTATGTGTACAGCAAGGTGGTAAATATAAAGAGGTATCCTTAAGAAAGCTTAATATTTAACTGTGAGAGACAACACTGTCAGGGGGCTCCATTCTCTACTCATAATTTTAGGTAACCATTCTGTTGCGTATTGTGATTATTGCAAGTATGTCTTCCTGGCATTCCGCTTGCCTACTAACTTTATGTTTTCTTTTCTATTTAAGAGTCCAAGATGCTCATCTCCCTATACAGGTCTCTTATGTAATATATTTTTTCTGGGAGTTTGACTGTGTCATGGGCAACAGTTACGTGGCAGAACAAACTATTGGTGGCCATGGCAGAGTCCAGGCTTTTACCCAGCATCCACCTGCTTCTTGCCTTCCCGTGTTGCCACGTGGGGCCAAGCTACCAGCACCTCTCATTTTTGTGGCAGACTTCTAACTGGTCTTCCCTAGCTTCTTTCCTTGCCCCTTTCAACTGACTCTCAACACGGAGGCCAGGTTGTTCCATTATAACACAAGTTGGACAAGGTCACTCCTCTGCTCACAACCTTCTCACTCCCCTCAGAGAAGAGACCATGGTCTTCACAGTGGCCTGCAAGGTCCTACATCATCTGCCTGCCTCCACCCCATTGTGGTTCCCTGGCCTCATCTCCTGCTTTCTCCTTGGTCACGCCATCCCACGCTCTCTGCCGTTCTTCCAGCCTCTTGGGGATGCTTTGTCCTTGTGTTCCTTCAGCCCATTATGTGTGTTCTCAGGTACTTGGAGGGTAGAGCTTGTTCCTTCACCTTCTTGAGATCTTTTCTCAAAGACTCTTCTAAGGTCTACTCTGACCATCCTGTTCAAGCTGCAGCCTCCCTCACTGCCCACCCCAGGCACCCCAGCTCCCTTCCTATAGCATTCTTCACCATCTAACATGCCGTATGTTTTACTAGTTTATTTTGTTTTATTTTCTGTCTCCGCCAACTAGAAATAAGACCCAGAAGGCAGGAAGACAAGTTCTTTGTTTTGATTTTTGTTCTCTATCTTGTTTACTGCTGGATCCTAGTGCCTAGAATGGTGTCTAACAGAATGAAATGCTTGAAAAATATTTGACTGAAGAATGTGTGAAAATGGAGCTGTGGGACTTGTATATGTCATAGATGCTCTTTGAGCATTATGAACCTTAATGATTTATCCATTCATAAAATACTTATTGAGGGTTTACTATATTCCAAACCATAGACTGCCCTCGAGATCAGTGGGCCTTCTGGAGCTCACTGTTTGATTGAGGAAGCTGACATTCAGCATAAATTTATGTCTGATTATGCAGTGCTATACTTGTGGTATGGGAGCTCAGAGAACAGGGGTGCCTGACGTAGTCTGGGATTGAGAGCGGAAGGCCTCCCTGCAGAATACTTGTCTGTCCCTGCTTTGTGAGCTTAGCTATGAGCAGGGGATGAAGGCAGGACTGCTAGGCTTCTACTCCCACAGGTCCAGGGAAACTTTTGCACAGATTTCTCAAGGCATTGTGATTTTCAAACTTGAGTGGTGTCAGAATCACCTGGTAGGCTTGTTAAAACACAGATCTGAGCCTCGTCCCCAGAATTTCTGATTCAGTAGGTCTAGGGGAGAGCCTGAGCATTTGCATTTCTGACAAATTCCCCAGTGATGCTGATGCTGGGCCACACTCAGAGAACAACTGGGTTATAGGATGGGCCTGGCATCTCTCTACCCAAAATGGGGAAACTTATTCTGAGGCAAGAGCCAGGAAGACTTCTGATCTTGGAGAAAGGGCCATCTGCAAGGAACTGTGCAGAGAGTTACAGCTGCTGAAAACCACAGGGCAGGCATAGGAGGAACTGGAGATAATGACTTATTTTTATTTATTTTTTTCTGAGTACATACATAGATTTGAAAGCTTGATTTAATCACTACTATTGTTTCTCTTGTCAGAAGCAAAATACATTTGGCCTGGGATGTTAAAATTTTCGCTCCTCTGGAGTCAGACATAATTGGATTTGAATTTTAGCCCTGCCACTTATTCATTGTGGCACTGTGGCAGATGAATAGCTGGTGTGAACTAGGAGTGGGGGAGCAGCAATTCGACCTTAGAGCCTCTCCTGTGGAAGTAGCATCTTTTAAAAAATATTTTTAGAGGTGGTGAGGTGGTGGTTGCTAAGATTGTGATTGGAAAGTAGAGGCCGAAATATGGAAGCCGGTGGCTGGTGCCTCCAAGCATGTGTGCCCCGCGCCCAGCTCTACCCTAGTGGAGGTAAGACATTGCTAAGCTTGGATCTTGGTAATGGAATTCTTGCTCAGAGTGGGAACTCTCTGTCCACTTACTTCATCTGTAAAATGGGATTCATAATACTTCATTGTGCTGCAGGGACTTGGGAAGATTGCATATCTTGGGGGCTTATCCCCTTGCTTGATGTTGCATGGGTATTAAATACTGCTGTTGTTTTAAAAATGTCCTTCGAAGATTATCCCTCCTCTTCCCATCCGTTTCCTCTGTTCCCCACCCCAACATGCCAGAAAATCAATCCTGATTACTCTACCGTCCTCCCCCTTTACATATAATTCTGGGCTAACATCAACATGTGACCACATAGTTTTAAACAGTTTAAACCTGACCGTTTCACTCTTCACATCTTGGAGAAAAGATAGTTGTTCGCCGATTTTTATCAAACTGATTTAAAAAAAAAAAACTAATTTGAAAAAAACTTTGGAAAACAGTACCCATTTTTCAGTCACTGCTAGAGTTGAGTGGTTTGATCTTCCATGTTTTAGGGGCATTTACTTCTGGCCTCCTCCTACCTGCTTGGAAATTTGCTGTTCATCCCTTAGGTTATTCAGGAATTTTTTTGGAGGATGATTATATATTTATAAGAAAAATAGAATTAAAAACAAGCACAATTGATTCTTCCTTTTACTTTACTTTTGTTAGTAAAAATCATTTTAGCAATAATTTTGGAGGTCTATTGTATCCTAACTTTTCAAGTTTTTGTATGCCTTATGAACCTCAGCTTCCTTTCCTTGCAGTGAAAATATTTTGACTGAATAGGTTAAAATACCAACTTGTTCATATATTCAAATGTATTAATTTTTTGCTTTTTGTTCAGTTAGGGAAAAAAAAGCCGATTGAAATCATACTTCTTAAATGCAAGCGATTTCTTGTTCCTATGTATAAACCAGGCTTTCACGAATCATGGTTTTTGTTTTGTTTTTTTCACTTTTTTTGACGATTCCAAGGGAAAAACCTTTCCTTTGTACTACATTAAACTCATACTGTATTTATGTATTTATTTTAAACAGTATTCTTTGGAGAAAAAAGGGTTTGGTGTACTTAGTGAATTATGTACCCTCCTGGAGGCCCCACAGACTCTTAATGCTCAGTGGAACTCAGCGGTCGTAACTGATGAAACATCAGCATGTCGGCTATAACATAAAAAAGAAGTAATTGGGGACATGTTGGGAGCTGGCAAATGGGAAACACTAGCAGATGTAGAACTGAAAAGAGAAAAGAAAGTTTTTTTAAAAAAATCGCATTTACTACAAGAAGAACTGCACAGATGGATGATAAGAGTTAGCATTTCATTCAGATAGAAAATGGATTAGCAATGATATTTCTGTTTCTAGTACTTCAAAGAAGTAATACTTGAACTCTCACAATTAGCCATATGAAAACCACTTTTACATCAACCACGTAGACCTGGAAAGGATATTTGTCAGTGAGGTTTTCATCCCCTTAAAATACAGGTTGGGACACCTGGGTAGCTCAGTCGGTGAAGCGTCTGCCTTCGGCTCAGGTCATGGTCCCAGGACCTGGAATCGAGTCCCGCGTCCAGCCCTTTGCTCAGCCTGCTACTCCCCCTGCTTGTGCTCTCTGTTTCTGTCAAATAAATAAATAAAAACCTTTAAAAACAACAACAACACAGTTTAGGCATTGCTATAGTCAACTTGTACCTATTTGTGAGAGCAGATTATATTGCCCTCCTCTCACCTCCTTGTTCAGCACTCTCAGTGTTAGCCTGAAACAAGCCATGGTGGATGTGTTGCCATAGCGGCAGACACTACAGTAAGATCATCTCCTTCATCGCCAGCCAGCTAGTAAATGTTTGTGCCACACTACCATGTATGTGTATGAACTGCTCTCTGGTAAATAAGGATGATGGAGGTTGAACAGACTTGGAACATTCAAAGAAAGCCTCTACCCGATCACTCTGATGGGAAGTCCTGGACCACAGGGAATGTTGGCCTCTTCTAAACGCTCAACTATTCTGATATCTAGGCCAGTGTTATGCTAGTGGGTTTTCAAATATAACATTCTGATCCTACAGCATACTTTGTTCCAGTAGCCATCGCCAACACAGACTTGATAAGTCTGTGTACTGTGTTGTGTGTTTTGTAGGAGAATATACAACTCTCTCTCTTCTTCAGTGGTGTGATACTGTTTTTTATATCCTGCCTTGCTAACTTTTCTGTTCATATAGTTTTGCATGCTCTGAATTGTGAACATGGCGAGAACGGTCTGGTGCTTAGGAAGAAACTAGATCCTATTGATACTATATGATTTACATATTTTTTCTTTCCCTGGACTTAAAAGTATCCATGTTCTACCATTAGGAAAAGAAGCATAATGTAGGGGATGCAGCAGAAAGAATTAGGTTAAGAAGAGCCTGCCCCACACCTACCATCTGTTCCTGCTTCTTCTAATACATTTTGGTTATCTTCTTAGCAAGTTTCATGTTAACATCTTATGACTTTAAAAATTGTTTAAAAACTGCCACTTTTAGAGAATGAATCCTGAGGACCTGCTAGTGGCTGGTGATTTCTAGAAGTGTCTCTGTGAATGAGAAAGGTGTCCTGACATTTTCAGCAGACTTGGCTTGCTGAGAAACCTGAGGGAGAATGTACCCTCCAACCTGAGTCCTGATTTGCTGTTGAAGGAACACGTCTCTGTAGCCTTTTGAGATTAAGGCTTTGAATTCAAATATGGTAATGTTTGCTCCACTGGAAGACTTGGTCTTCAATGTCTTTCTGTAGTGACCCTCTAATATAAACAGACTTCTGGAATCCACATACCCAGGACACATCTGAATATAATGTTTATTGAATATGTCTTATATATGTAATACCATATGAAGGGTTTTACAGAGTAACCCACAATAATCTCATTTAAACCTTATAACAGCCCCTTGAGCTTGATACTATTATCAGCCTTATTTCTAGATAATGAACTGAGACTTGAGTATTAAGTGACAGGCCCTGGATGACAGAGCCAAGAATTGAACCCAGGTCACTTGAGTTTAGAGCTCATGCTCTTAGTTACTATACTTAACCATCTCTTGTAGCTCAGGGGCCATAAACGAAATCAACCTTGCTTAGCTTCTCCTCACTGGGAAGTTTATGTGTAATTTTCACAGGAGCCTGTGTTTGGGTCAGAACGCTGAAGATGTTTTTGCCAGAGAGCTGTTCGTGTTCTCACAGCCCAGAGCAGTAAGAAGTGGGGGGAAGAGGTGCACAAGTTTGAGGAAGGGAAGAGTGGAGGCCAGGGCAAATTCAATAGCCTAGAGATTTTGGAAATCTCTAAATGGAGAGACTTGTTTTCTACTCTAAGCAGAAGATTATTTTATTGTTTCCACTGATTTTCATTTGTCTAACACAAAGAACTCATGAGTTCCTTCCTCCAGCTCTATACATAAGTAGAATAACCAGCGAAAAAGGAGGCTGAGTGGGGATTCAAGTCCAGGATCCCTGAATCCACTCTGTATTTGTCACCATTGTGCTTCAAGTCAAAAAGAACCAAAGCACCAGATCTAATCAGAAAATCTTTGTGGAGCTATAGGCAGGAATAAAGAAAGTATTTTGGGAAATGGGGTGCTTTTCTTGGCAAGAACAACAACAATCATGATGGCCAACATTTATTGAGAGCTCACTCGATATCCACTTACTGCTCTTTCCAGAAGTCCACTGGGCCTTGGGTATGTCTGTGAGAAGCTACGTTCTCATTAATGACCTGGCTTTTTATCCATGCGCACTGCTGGGGTGAGGAGAGCCCACTGGGAGAGAAGGCTGCTGGCAGGATCACTGCAGTAGAGACAGATGAACTGTAATTATCAGCTGATTAAAAAAAAAAATAGGTATAGATTTGGGGCTGGTGACTTAAGTGAGTCCGAAGGGGGCTATATACCACTATGCCCTGCCAAACTGAAATGAAGATGCCCAGCAGAGGGTTTTCCCTGGTTAGCCTTTACCCTCTATTGTGCTATTTCACAATTAGTGAAATTTTCTTCTAGTACCATTGTTGGATCCATTGGGAGTAGGATCAAATTTATCATAAATAACAGGGATAAATTCTGCTCGTAAATGGGATATCAGAGATAATGGTGGTGATGACACTAATTAATATCAATCAATAAATAACATTATTGAACATTTAGCATGTGCAAGATATCGTTGCATGTACTTTACCTTTCATTCTAACGATCCTAAAATAGGTACAATGAGCCCTTATTTATGAATGAGGAAACTGACATGTAGTGAATATGTCATTGACCCTGAGTCACAAACTGGAAAGTGATGTAGTTGAGGGTTGAGCCAAAGTAATCTAGAGCCAGAACCCATATCGGTAGTCCTATAGGTGTGGAATAGGTGCTGTGAAAAGTGATATATTTAACATGTAGACAGCAGCCAGTTTATCTCCTGCCAAGAACTTGTCTCTTGGCCTTGATTCTGGAAAGAGGGTGATGATCTAGGTTTAAATTCTAGGCCCTAGAGTCAGAATAGTCTTTCCTTAGTTGCAACTCGAAAAGATCCTCCAGTAAACATGGGCCTTTCTTGTTGTGCTCACATCCCAGACTGCAGGGAGTGTCCACTGAGGCCAGCTTCCCTGGGAATCTTCAGGAAATAGAAATAACCAGGGGGAAATGAACAGTAATTACCTGGCATTAAGTTGAGACCTTTTGTGTGAAAGGCATGTGAAGATAGGTCTTTCAGCAACTTAATGAGCCTTATCACGGGCCTTCAGCTTTTCTGAATAAATTTGGAGGTAATAAAATGTTGGACCTTGCTTTCACACCAAATTATACTACAACATCATTTTGAAAGACCTTTGGAACAAGTGACTGAAAGTTTTCTCCTCCTCCCTGCCGAAGATAGAATCAGTTTCTCCTTACTAATGAGAACCCAGAGTAATTTCAGAAAATGCCAGTAAATAAAGGTATTTAATGAAATAAAATCAAATCTGATTTGTAAAAATGAACTCAGAGGAGTGCTGCATCCTGTTGGCCGCTCAGAGCTTGGTTCATTCTTCCAGAACAATTATATTTCAGAATCTCCTGACTGATGCCAGGCACCGAGCTAGGCACTGAGGATTCTACCAAGAACCTGCTGGACAAAGGAGTCCTAGTCAGTTAGCGAGTGGGAAGATGAAGAGGAAATGATTAGAGCTTTTGAAAAATGCTAGGCAGGCAATCATAAGGAGCTGCACTGGGGAGTGAGGACCTACCCAACTAGGTCAAGGACATGAACTCACAGGAGATGACATTTCACTGAGGTCGCCTCACAACCACCCATCAGACAAAACTGACAGTCAGTGTGTATGTTTGTAGAGGAATAAGGGTCTATTTTAGTGACAATGCATTCAATCTTTTTGTATGGTTTTGTATGTCCCCATTTACATTCTTATGCCCTCTTATATCTCTCTGTGACATCCAGGGCTGTCCAGGGACTTTTTATTACAAAATATACAGACACTCTTTTTCAGACTATGTACTCACTCTTCCAAATCAATTTCTGGCTTTGTATCTCATGGCTCATTTGCTACAAAAGTAAGGTGATTTTAGTTAACAGGAAGAATTTCAGGAGAGGAATGAATCTACCCCATTTTCCATTCCGTGGTACATTTGATTGAGTAAACTGAATTTAGACAGAAGGCACCCTCCCCTCAAGCAAGGTGACCTCTCTTGGGTGAATTAAATCATGTGGCATATTGCTTAAAAGATGGTGCGACTCTGTAGAAACGTTGAGAGGGGCAGAAAGCATCACAGACTTTACTCTCCCGTTTTCTGTTTGTATTCATCTTTTAAAATAATACAAGAGAATCCATTGTCATATAGGCTTTAAGAGTAAAATTATTGGAAGCTTTCTTTAAAGTTTGCTCATTATATTTTTTTGTACTGTAAACTATTTGGTAAATCTAATTTAAATGCAATTTTGTTTAATGACTAGTGTTGATATTATGATTCATCACTCATTTACTTAATTAGTAACTCTTGACTTTATGTACCAAAAATGTCCAATTTGCACACTGATATTTTTTCAGTTAAATAAAATTATGTTATGGGAAGAAAAAGCTTTTTTCCCCCCTAGTTTTAAAGCATGCTGTTTAGTTTTTATCCTTGATTACCACCAGATATGAGAGTAGCCAATGTGAGTGTGCTGCTGAGGTATAGCAGAGGAGGTATTAGTAGTTGTCATGGACAAGAACTGTCTGGGTTCAGATTAGGGTTCCAGCAGTTGTGGGCTATTGACCTTTTGGAAATGAACTTCACCTCTCTGAATGTCTCAGTATCTTCCTCCCCATAGTACCTCTGTACCTACCATGTACCATAGTACCCACCTCTCCTGCAAATGAATTAAAAATCACTCAGTGTGATTTTAATATTAATATTATTATTAATATATATTATAGGATTTGGCGGAATGAAGAGTGACTTCCAGAGGTCATGACTGCTCCAAGGAAAAACCTCCCTAGTCCATCTCAGATTAATTTCATGGTTCTCAACTTAGATAATGAGTTCCACACTGCGTGGAAAGCTCTGGACAAGGGCATCCCCAAAGTCAAAGGCTAATTGAGGCACATTCATAGCACATCACTTTTGATTCAATATTTGTGGGAATTAAAAGTGCGCATATATGTATTAAAAGCAACCAATTATATTATGCTGTCGCATGCAAAACTCACATGCATTTTTAAAGTACTAGACTAGTCATAAAATTGTTTTCATTTGTAGAGGTCAGCTTAAGATTGCACCCTGCCAGGACCCTAGGATCATTTTCTTTTGTTATTTTGGAGACTTCGCTGGAAATGTTTGGGGAACACTAGACAAATTGATGGGTCATTTATCTGTTGTAAATGTTTCTGTAGAGAAATTCCAGGATTGCCCTTAATCATCCCTCTTAACTTTTTGAGTCTCTTCTGGTGGGGCTTGGGGAGGAGGGAGTTAACAGTATTACACAACTGATTTTGTGCCGCTGATAGAATTCTAAAGTGGCTATAAGTTGGTTTGATGTGAAGGGTCATTCAGCTGTTCGGGAGGTGTTCTTGGTCCTGGAGGAAAATGCCTGGCTCTTAGCTTGTGGAATTCTGTGATTGCTTCATTCCTGCATTTCTTATACAACGAAATTGTCTTTCTCTTTACTCAGTGCTCCCGGGCTCTGTTCTTCCCAGGCTCTATTCTTTCCCACAAGCCACAGTGACCAGCCCGACTTTTCCTCTGAGCTATATGCACTCACAGGTGGTTTTCTCCTCATCTCCTAGCAAAGTGTCAGAGTATTTTGTGTCGAAGTATTTTGAAGAATGAATTCCTAGATTAATAAATGGCACCTCCATCCATCTGTTCACACATACCACAAACCTAAGAGTCATTCGGGGTATCTGTCTTGCCCTCACCATGCCTGTCCTGCCTCTCTCCCCACCCCCGCCTCCGCCACCATTCTATCAGCAGGTTATTCTATTTTATCTTCTGAATATCTCTGGAATGTGTTCATTTCCTTTCTTTTCTACTGTTACTCCACCATTCTATCAGGTTTCAAGACAAGACTCTACTCACAGCCAACTAAATAATGATGATGAGGAAGTCAGTAAAATTAGGCACCATTGCCGGATTTTTCCCCCTCTGTGCCATGCATTTATTGTGAAATAGGTAGCCTTATTGTCCATGTTTTATGGCTGAGGAAACATGTTGAGGTTCCATAACTTGGCCAACGTCTCACAGAAACAAGTGGCTGAGCTGGAATTAGAATCCAGGTCTGAGTGACCCCAAAGCCCAGTCTTCTAGCTGCTAATACTCACAGTGGGAAAATATTAATAAGAATAAATGTTAACAATAATAGCATCCTTATCTGTGCCAGGCAGGGGCTCAGGGATGCACATTTGTTTTTTTCTTTTACTCCTGTCAGCTGGATAGGAAGACACTTGTTGCTAGGTTTCTGGGAGAACTGAGAATTCTGCATGTTCCTCTCGCCAGCATCACTTGCGTTTTAAATGTTGTTATAATAATAATAATAATGAACTTGAAACAATATAAATAGGAAATGGAGGGAGACCATGAGGAGAGATAGGGCATGTTCTCATATTCTTAAAATTTCTCTAATGTCTCTAATGTTCTTTTGTGTCTGCTAGTGTTTATTCTGTAATGAGTCTTTAATATACCTCAGTAGCCATAGAGGATCCCCCTTTTGCTTTTTAATGTCTGTATAAGACTGTGGTAATAATTATAGTTGCTCTTGTTTGTTCCTTGTTTGATGTGTTTTGATGCAGAAGACCACTCAACCCAGAAAGGCAGAGAGACCATGTGCTGCAGGTTAGGAGTGCAGGCTCTGGAGTCTGAGTTCAGATCCTGCCTCTACTGCTTACTGGCTCTGTCACCCCGGGATGTGTCTGCAGCTGTACATGCTACCTGCATGTCGCCATCAAGTGTTTGTTGAGCCTCTGTTGTATGTCGTGTGCTGTGTTAGTAGCTGCGGTTATAATGGGGAACAAAAATAGACATACTCCTTGCTTCAGTGGAATTTATAGTTCAAGACAGAGGTATCAGCCACACAAACGAGTTTGTGAAAAGCTTAACGATAGGGAGGTACTCGGTCCCGTGAAAACACAGAACTAGGAAATGACCAGGTACAGAAGGCTTTCTCAAGTTACCTCAGGCTACATAACTATAACTGTCAGCCAGTGTATGCGAAACTCCGCATGGTGCCTAGTACGTAAGAAGTGCTCAGTCCATGGTAGTTCTTGATAATGTATGATAATTTTCCCAGAGAAAGAACCATAAACAAATATATTTATTGTAAAGCAACTCATGTGGTTGATTCTTTTTGTATTCTTTTTTATGTTCTTTTTTTTAAGATTTTTTTTTATTTATTTGAGAGAGAGAGAGAGAGAACGAGCTTGTGTGAGTGGGGGGACGAGCGGAGGGAGAGAGACAAGCAGACTCCAGAGCTGGACGTTGGGCTCAACGTTACGACCCTGAGCTCATGACCTGAGCTGAGATCAAGAGTCGGATGCTCAACTGACTGAGCCACCCAGGCACCCCTGGATTTTATATTCTATAATATAATCCTTTGACCTTCTTTCTTTTTCCTATAAAGACGCAAGGTGGGATATTTACTTGGAAGAATCATTCACGGATAGGCCACTAATGAAGACATCCAAACAGTCATCTTGTTCCATAGTTAGTTCCAAGATAAAGTCAAACAGAAATAAGTAGAAGCCAGGGCCTTCAGGGGCATTGTTTGTTTGGTAAATTTTGATTCATAGTCTCATTAACACCTCATCAGCCCCTTGACCGTTAGTCCGGGCAGGTAGCGCTGTGTGGGGACCTTTATTCTCTGGCAGCCAAGACAGGGCTGTCCTAATGATGACTGGTTTCAGTGTCTGGTAACTGCTTGTCCCCGAATATAAAGCACTGGGCATATCTAAACAGATCCTCATTGCTTCCAGCCTGTGTGCAATTTAGCAGCAAGAGATTCCATATCTCACAGCATTCAACACTCTTACTTAATTAGGAACTGCTCGTGAATCAGGCCAGCTGATGGTCATAACTACTGAAGTGGACATGTTTGCCCTGAACAGGCAGAGAAATGAAAAGAAATTTCAACAGTCCTTGGGTAACTGTGAAAGGGACCCGAGTTTATCAGGGGCACATGTTCTCATTGGCCTTCTCGATCACAGACCTGCCTGCCAGGTTACGACAACAGTGGAAGGCTCCACAGGAAGGGACAATGTGAGGAAGAAGAACTTGAAACTAGGGGCATGCTCTCCGTCTCATTGTTATCTTTTCCCCTTACTCCCAGGCATAGATTTTCACTTGGGGAGGAAAAAACTAAGGCAGTGCCGATCTAGTGCTAGAGCAACTCTTCCCGTACAGGAAGAAAAGCACCAAAATGACTCAGCACCGGTTCTATGATAACTGTACATGCACGCCCTGCCATTTTATGTACTGAAGAGCATGGACTTTGAGTCAAGCAGTCAAATCCTGACTCTGCCACCTGCTAACGGTGGACTTGGAGCAAGCCGCTTCACCTCGGAGTCTCTGTTTCCTCATCTGTAAAATGGGGACAATAGCAGTAGCTACCTTGAAGAATCTTACCTCAGTGGGGATGTGGTGTACAACATGATGACTAAACACTGCCGTGTGTATTCTTGAGAGTTGCTAAGAGGCGATCCTGAAAGTTCTCATCGCAAGGAAAAAGCCATTTTCTCCCTTCTTTTGTGTCTGCATGAGGTGATGAATAACTACACTTGGATGGATGAAGTGCTAATCATTTCACAATATATGCAAATAGAGTCATTATGTGGTACGCCTTAAACTTACAAAGTGTTCTATGTCACTTATATCTCAATAAAACTGAAAGAAGAAAACCGTTTATACCTTTAAAAAGGGTCTGAGCTTATGCCTGCAGAACACTGTGTGTGGAGTGCGGCTGGTGGTAAGTGCTAAGTGACTGTCGACTGATTTGTGAGTTGTTTTGATGTAGTTTCTGGCGAGGACTTATGACTAAATTTGAGATAGCAGGGTGGGTTCAAAAGGTAGAAGACACAAATTATATATATCTCTCTCCAGGACATAGCAAAGCCTTAATAAATATTGGTTTCTTTCCAGTTCCAGTCATGTTGGCATTAAATTAATAAGACAACCAAGGCTGAACTGGGCAAATATGAAGTAGATCTATGACGGTAATTATTAACATTTGTATCACTTTAGAACTTAAAAAGCTCTTTCAACATACATGGCTTTCGTAAATCCTTACAACAGACATTATTGTATTTAATCCATATAATAGTCCTGGCAATCAGGGAGGTAGGGACATTAAAAAAAAATTTTTTTTTTTTTTGTTCATATATTCTTTCCTTCATCCAGCCAGTGCATGTGAGTGCCTGTAATATGTCAGGCACTCTGCTCATCCTGGTGAACCCAATAGATGGGATCCCTGCCCTTATAGTCCTGTCGTGGGTGATCCTCCAAATGCACATGTTAGGAGATGAAAAGATAATACAGGCAAAGTAGGTGTTTGCAGTGATTAATGTTTTATAGATGAAAAAAACCTGTAATTCAGTCCAGCTGATAAGTGACAGAACCAGATCTTAAACTCCAAATCCCACATCCTTTCCCATGGATCCCACTGCCTGCCTCATAGAATGTATAATTGAGGGTAAATGTGAGAGATAGCTTGGTATAGCCATTTATTTTACAGAGTAAAGGTGCTGAGGCTTAAATTGGGTGAATGGTATGCTCAGGACCATCCCTGCTTTAGGAGTTCTCAGTTCCTGTGAGGAAAACTTTTGATGGCATGCTGAATCTTTGTGTGTATGTAGCCTATTCTGCAGTAACATAATAGCTCCATATGTTAATAGTTAATAAAACCGTGTTGTCAAAATCTGAGTGTAAAGTGTTTGTTTTGGGGGACATAGGCACTAGAGACTTTCAGGCTGGCAAATCTAAGGTTTTTGGTTTTTTTTTTCTTCCCTTGAAAGAACTCAAGAAATAAGAATATTGTTTTATAGCCGTAAAACCTAAATGCCACTGAGCAAATCTGGCACTTGATAACATGTGGCTTTCTTTCAAGAGTAAGGGACTTTCACTTCTTGTCACCCCAGCACTATCATTATGTGTTTAGACCTTGATCACCCACTGTTACGGGAGATCGAGCTTGAGCCAGTCAAGCAAAGCAGTTGCATTTTGTACATGCAGTAGTTTCTTCCTTCACAACATGGTGCCAGTTCTCTGTGGTGATTGAGTTTTAATCAAGGCAGTTGGAGAGCCTGCTCTGGGTCAGACCCTATTCTAGGCACAAAAATGAACAGAACAGACCATGCTCTGTCTCTGATGAAGCTTATTTTCTACTGGGGGTAGATAGTGATGGGAGGGAGGGAGGGAGAGAGGAAGGAAGGATGGATGGATTATACCAGGTAGTGATAAGGGCCATGAGGAAATTTCAAGCAGGGTAATGTGAAGAGAGTGAAGGGGTAGATGTGGGGTTGTGTGCTCTTTTATTATAATCTTAAAAAAGATTTATTTAGTTGAGAGAGAGAGAGTGCACAAGTGGGAGGAGGGCCAGAAGGAGAGGGAGAGAGCAATCTCAAGCAGACTCCCAGCTGAGTGCTGAGCCCAAAGAGCGGCTCCATCTCATGACCCTGAGATAGTGACCTGAGCCAAAATCAAGAGTCAGATGATTAAGCAACTGAGCCACCCATGTGCCCCATTGTGTGCTCTTTCAGATAGGGTGATCTATGAGGGCCTTTCAGGGTTACATCAAAGATGTGACTACAGTGAGGGAGTAGCCATAAGACTGCCTGGAGAAAAAATATCCGAGGTAGAGAGAGCAGCAAGTGCAAAGGTCCTAAGATAGAAACATACCAGATCCATTGGAGGAGAAAGGAGGGCTATGGGGCTGGAGGAAAGAGTGATAGTTGTAGAGGTCTAAGAGATAGTTAGGGACAAGAACTGGAAAGACTTTGTAGATGGGTGAGATGAGAAGACACAGGTTTTTGGCCAGAGGAGGGATGTGATTGGACTTAGGTTGAAGAGCTTTGTGAGTGGGGATAGAGAGTACAGGAGTGCAGGCAGAAGCTGAGACTGGTAGGGAGTTATTTCAGCCATCCAGTCAAGACATGGTGGTGTCTTGACTTGGAAGGTAGAGGTGGAGTTGGCAAGAAATGGTTGGATTCTGATCAGTTTTTAAAGGCCCATCTGAAAGCATGTGCTGGCGAGCTCCAACATTGTTGACTTGTACAACTGGAAGAACAGAGTTGACTTTTGGGAACACTATAATTTGTGGGCTCAGCTGTGGATCTGTGTGAAAGACATGGTACGTACTGGAGGGTCTTCCTTCAAATCAGAGGGCACGTGGAAATGCCTATCACACACATCCAGACACAAATGCGCGTGGGGTTGTAAAATATGTCTTTCCCTCTCCTTTGTGCATCCCCCCATCCCCATACACCTATGACATTTCTTTTTAGCTATTCCCCACCCCTGATAAAATGTCTTCTGGGGAGAGGGCTAGTCCCTCAGTACTTTGTGTGATTTCAAGTCAGTATGATACTTCTCCTAGGTGTATTTATATTTAAACCTTACTTCGAACTTTCTGATGACAAACAGGTTTCACTTCTACGCTAACGTGCATCGTTGACAGTGTTGTCTAGAGAGCTGTGCTGAGGAAGTTTGTAAAGCTGCTTCCAGGCTCAGCAGGGAAGAGGAAAACTTGGTAATACCTGCAACCCCAAAGACTAAGAGTGGCATCCTGTCTGAACCTAGTGTTTGATAGCCTAGCTTGGCTGCCACAAAAAAAACACCTTTTTGTCCCATCTCTCCCCTCTTGGAGGGATTTTAGACATCAGCAAGTCGGCAGAGGAAATATTTTCTCCTTTCGCTTTTTGAGCACTTGCCTCTGAAATCACACCAGGGAGGCCATTGGCCCAAAGATCAGATGGTTAACATTGAAAGGTCTCGATGAGTTACGTGATACAAAATACAAGTGCTCCAGAAGAGATAGGAACTTTGCCGTAATGAACAAGGCCTTTGCCAGGTCAAAATCCATTTTTTTCTCTAGCCTTCATCACTGCCAAATGTACTGTAATTGACATTCATTTTTGATGTGTACTGTTTCCCCCACCAGAGTGTGAGCCACAGGGCAAGGACTTGGCTCTGCCTGGTTCAGTACTGTTTCCCCCGTGCCCAGAACAGTGGCTCTAGGAAGTTTGTGTTGAATGATTGTTGAGTGAAGAGATGCCTAAAGAAGCCTTAAGTTGTAGCCCAGAATTAAGGTAAATGATTACTAAGGAACAACACTCTTTCCAGAGCAGGAAGCCCCTATTAGAATAAAAATCACTATCACTCAGTGGCTTAATGAACATTGTTAATAATTAGAATGATAATAATAACAATAATCATAATGGCTCTTCTTGAGCACGTCTGTGTGCCTAACCCTAGGTTATACTGCCTCCCGTGGGAAGTGGGTCCTCATTTGTTAGGTCCAGAAATTCAGGCTCAGGATGACTTGCCCAAGGACACAGTGCTAATAAATAGGGGATTCCAAAGCTAAAAAGACAATGCTAAATAAGACTTCTCCATATGGAAAGTCTTCCCTTCTGTCTGGTTATTGGGACATTTTCTGGCAGAGCCATTCAAGACCATTGGAAAAGGCAAAAAGAACAAATTTTTAATTAAGTGGGAGATTTGGCTGCCTTTTGCCTTGTCAAAACCCAAAGGTTGTGGGAGTCTGGAAGGGCCTTCAAATTGGTTCATTGTTGTGTTGTGGTTTTTTGGTTTTTTTTTTTCTGATCTTTGGTAAGAGAGAACCTGACCTTCTCAGCACAGACAACTTTTTCCCAAACATGCTGACAAGCTGGATGCAAAGATCCCAAGTGAGTATCAGGGTAAAGAGGAAAGGGTAGTCTCAGCGCCCATACACTCAAACCCACGCTTTTGAGGAAAAATAGGCGGTTGGTGGGGAGGGACAAACCGGGTTAAGGAAGAGCAGATCCCACACTTTGTTGCTTTGTGCCAAGTCCTTGGAGCGCTTTGATGATTGTTACTGAAATGTTTTCCTTTAAATTGACTCACTTTTGTTTACTTAATTTATTTAAAACAGGATTTGTGACACTCCCCCCTCCCCCATGAGTGAAAAACCAGCACCATTTGCCTTAGAGGAATAATATATAGATACATAGTAATAAGATGTATACAGTAATGATAGTAAGGTCATATATATGGTGAAAATAAGGTCATGTTATTTCATATTTTAAAATTAAAGATTAAAAATAATTAAGTATCAGTCGAATGTACAGACTGGAAAGTAGGTTTCCCTGGGAGCAGAGTGAGACTGTTAATGATCAGCTATCAATAAGGTGATATTTAGCTCCTTGTCACTTAGTTTAAAGAAAAAGATGAAAAGATTTTTATTCCTGAGCTTTGTTACTGATCAGTACCAAGAATCCTATATAAAACTGTATATGGAATATATATGAATATATTGTGCATATATCAGATATATTGTATATATAGAAAAATATCCATAATAATTTTTAAAAACCAGGTTGTAATATAACTTTTATTTTTTAAAGGATTTTTCAAATTTATTTATTATTTTAGGGGGGGAGGGGCAGAGGGAGAGAAAGTCTTTTTTTTTTTTTGAGACCATTTATTTTATTTTGCCTATCATTGCTACAGATTAAACAGATTACTACTACCCAGTGTCCTCGGTGGGAGGGTGTGTTGATAAAGGCCTTTTCTGCAGGCCAATTTGTTGATACATACATGTTAGGATCTTAAATGCTCATGAGGGAGAGAAAGTCTTAAGCAGACTCCACACTAAGCATGGAGCCCCAAGGGGGGGCTTGATTGCAGGGCTCAATCTCAGGGCTCGATCTCATGACCCTGAGATCATGACCTGAGGTGAAACCAAGAGTCGGATCCTTAGCTGACTGCACCACCCAGGCACACCTAATTTAACTTTTTAATACTTGTTGGTTGTCCTTTGATTATGGGGACCTGGGCAAGAGGCAATAAGGTAAGTGACCAATTTCCATTTGGCTCAGATCAGGAGTGCTTGTCCAGGTACTTCCTGTGGAAAAGGTAATTTAAGAAACCTGTGAAATGAAACCTGCTTTTTCCAGCTCACTCTTCCCAAGCCCTTCTGTTACATGACTCCCTCAGCTCAACACTGTGGAGAGAAAAGCAGCCCAGGCTTCCTCCACAGGTAACCTGGACAGAGGTCCATCCATACCACCTTAAGGCATTTTCTTTTTTTTTTTTTTTAAAGCTACCTTAAGGCATTTTCTGTTCCACCAGTGGGAAACACTGTCTTACACTTACTCTCTACCCTCTGCTTGCTATGCGGACCAGGCTTGACATTGCCCTAAGCAACTATAATAAAGTGAACTGGTTCAATCTTGCCCAACTGTGTTGGAAGGCTCTTATCATTCTGCCACCAGAAAGTTCATATGCTCAAAATTGGTTCTTAGGAGCACTGACCTTAGTGCTCTTCCTCTGTAAAGGTATAATTTAGGAATAATCTTTGTTAGATTATGGCAGGATCTTTGTGCTTCCATCGCACAATCAATTAGACATTTTGCAAGGCGGAGGCATTATTATTATCACAGGCAGATGGTGAAATGTTACTCCATCCTTCTGTGCCTGCTTTAACTTCCCTGCACAACATCATTTAGGGGGTTTCTTTACAAATTACAGTTTATTTGGAAAAGATTTAGAGCCCTGAGGGTTTGGCAAGAAGCTCTGGGTTATGAGCGCATCTACTTTATCTGTCAGTAGCAGAAAGGGCACCTCTGATTAATACTGATTTTGCCCTGCAAGCCCGGTAGAGAACAGATGAAGTCTTTGTTTCTTCAATACTGTTCTGGGGTAAGAGAAGCTTGGAGGTTTCCCTGTCTGTGGCCCCTGGAAAAAGGTTAAGTGGGTATCCACCTAAGGATGGAGGAATTTCTTGTGGTGGGCTTCCCTGTGGAAGGAGATGGAGAATTTATTAACCCAGACTCCAGGGGATTGCTTCAAAAGAGAGGAGGGCATTCACAATCTACTTTACTCTGAAAAGAGGAGACAAATGTCATAAACACAGTAAATGTAGTGGCAGGAAGGATGCAGGATGGCACTGAGGGGATCTGGGGTGGGGGTGCGACAGAATGAGAAGCTGAGGAGATGACAGTTTTTGTGGTTTTGTTTTGTTTTGTGTTTTGTTGTTGTTTCTTTCAGCAGCTACTGGAAGGTTGGGGAAATGGGTGAATGTGGAAGAATGTTAGGTTGTCTTGCTGTGTAATGCATGGGCACATCCCTAGAGTCACTCTTTGTGGTTAGACTGTTGAGCAGGGGGAAGCTCTTATGGAAATTTCAGGGGAGTCCCCTGGGGTATTATCAGAGGAGAGAAGTTTGAATGAGGCTTTCACATGTTAAGAGAGGCTTTGTGGTCAGATTTATAGCTACTCCTCCTGTCCACTTTCTGATAGTACAGATATTATTATAGAGGACACAACAGAAGCAGAGTCCTTCTGCTGGGCGGGTAGTAGATGGATGATATAATTGGAGAATCCCTGCAATTTTTCTGATAGTGTATGTCATATGGAATTAGAGATGGCTCAAGGCTCAAGCCATCTACCACCATCTGGGCATAGAACAATCTATGCAAAACCATCACCATGCAAGCTGACTTAGTGAGCAGGTACTGTGTGCTGGGAGCCAGGCTCAACTTACCTTACACCGATTGTCTCATTTTACTCATGAGATCCTTCTAGGCAGGTACTGTGGGCACTCCAACCTGGCAGGTGAGACTCAAAGAGGTTAGAGTTCACTTGGTCTCCAAGATTGCCCTGCCAGGTAGTGATAGAGGCAGAATTCAGACTTGCACGTCTGAGTTCGTAGTTCCAAATACTCTCTCTTTCACGTTATAATGACCTGTTCAGAAATTCTGCATCCTGGTTATCATTTCCTATTGGAAAGTGTGTGATCTTGCTTGACTTACAGTGAACTTACGCCCTGAGAAACCCATCATCAGCTGGACGTACTGTAAGTTGAAAATACATGTAATATGCCTCACCTACTGAACATCAGAGCTTAGCCTAGCCCACCGTAACAAGCTCGGACCACTTATATTAGCTTACAGATGGCCACAGTCATCTAACACCAAGCCCAGTTTTGAACATCTCATGTAATTTATTAAGTACTGTACTGCAAGTGAAAAACTGCATGGTTGTGTGGGTACAGAATGGTTATAAGTGTGTTGCTTGTTGACCCTTGTGATCGCAGGGCTGCCCAGCATCATGAGAGAGGAACCTATGCATAGCGCCAGCCTGGGAAAAGATCCAGGTTCAAAATTTGAAGTACGGTTTCTCCTTAATGTGTATTGCTTTCATACCACTGTGAAGTTGAAAAATTACAAGTCAAACCATGATAAGGCAGTGGTCTTTAACCAGTTTTGGATCCTCTTCAAAGACAAATATATATACATGCATATGTATATGTGCGTGTATGTAAAATATGTTATATATATGTAAAAATATATGATATGTATGTATGTATAATGCTTTAAAAATTTTTGGAAGGGTGCCTGGGTGCCTCAGTTGGTTTAGTGTCTGCCTTCGGCTCAAGTCATGATCCCAGGACCCATGTCGGGCTCAGTGGGGAATCTGCTTCTCCCTCTCCTTCTGCCTCTCCCTCCTCACTTGTGCTCTCTCTGTCTTCCTCTCTCTATCTCAAATAAATAAACAAAACCTTTAAAAAAATTAGAAAATAAAAATAAAAATTTTTGGAGATTTTGAGGATCCCAGTTGAGAACAGCTGCCCTGCAGGAAAGACTCTTGGGCTCTGAGTCTGGTTCCTGATGGCTTCCTTATAGGAGGGAACTAAATTGTTAAAGTTAACAAACTTTTCCAAGTGTTACCAACTAGCCAAGTCAAACTTCCAACCTGGCAGTTGGTCTACCCTGTAACAAGAATAGTAACTGTTTACTTATTAAGCACCTAACAATTAGGGGTGGTACCTAGGGGATACATACACCAGTGCAGTCCTACTGGTGGTAGTGGGCGTCCAGCATCATTCCTGCTAACAACCTCTGGAAGGAGATACTCTCATGCTAATTTTACAAACGAGGATCCTGAGGCTCCAAGGCACTTTACTTATGAGCTTATATGTGGCCGAAGCCTAATTCTAGATCTAATTCTAAATCTGCTGCTCTCATTCCCCCTCTTGTCCTGGCTCTGAATGTACCTCCCCTTCCAAATCCTTTACAGGTTGTGCATTATATCCCATTGCTTCTCTTTCTCCCTCCTCTGTTTCTCAACCTGGGCATACTGACATTTTGTTTCAGACCATTCTGTTTGGGGCAGTGGGCATGGGGGAGGCAGGCTGTGCTGTACATTGTAGAATGTTTAGCTCTATCCCTGGACTCTATGCACTGGCTGTCAGAAGAACCTGGAAGCCCCC
>NW_024423786.1:29588786-29601007 GCF_017311325.1 Ursus maritimus
TTTTGACAACCACAGATGTCTCTAGACATTGCCAGATGCCCTCTGGGGAGCAGAATCACTGTCTGTTGAGAACCATCTCTTTTTCTCTCCCCCCCCCAGCCCTCCTGCATATAAATATTAACATTATCACTGAAGGCTTACAATGTGCCGGATAAAGTGTCAAGGACGTCCCATGCATTATCTCAATAACCCCTCACAGTGTTCTGTCATCTTATTTACTTCATGTCGTAGGTGGGCAAGGCCTGCGTGTTTCAGCAGATCAGAAACGTGCCCTGAGTCACACAGCTGCTAAGGGTGGAGCTGGCATTTGTCTCAGCCGTGTGTGCCTCCGGAGCCCTGGGCTTTATGAGAAATGTTCTCACCAAACTATTTAGTTGTTGGGAGCTCCAAATTAATCAGAACCTGAATGTTTTCATTGTTTGGGATTTGTTCAGCTAGTAAGCTGGAAGAAAATTTTAATGGAATTGTGGGTCATCATATTTCTTTATCATTTATTATTATTATTTTTATACCACTGCTTTTCATTGCTAATCCTGTCTCACTAAAATATCAACATCAACACAAAAAATGATCCGAACAAAATCTTGCTTTGAGCCTAATTTCTGAGCATAAATCTCATCTTCTTGAACATTAAAAATAAAATAATTTCTTTCCAAGGGAATAACTACTTCTTTAAGTCCTCTTTAGGCACATTTTTCAGTGGGTTCTTCCTGTGCTTCTTAACAACACAAATCATGGCTAAATAACTTGACCATAAAGGCAATGGATTTCTTGGAAATTCTAATAGGAAAGTTTTCAACAAAATAATTTCTTTTTGACAAGCAGCATAGTTTTTAAAAGGGAAGATGTGCATTTGAGAGCTCTGGGGACTTGTTATTTTTCTCGAAATGAGTTTTAACAATAACTTTACAAGTTAATAACATATTAAAATAACATATTAAAAGAGACTGATAAAGAGAGAAGAGGGGGCAGCCTTTATTGGCTTGATGTAGTAGGTTCTTAGGATGAGGTGGGCATTTGGTATTTGTACCTGCTCAGTGTCTGTACCCTCCTGCTTTGGACCTGTCGGTTTTCCCTTGAGGAACCCCAGGCGCCCCTAGCTCTGCTTTGAATTCTAGGAGCTATTCTGTCTTGCTTAAGGTCACATTAAGTGGCAAAGTCAGGATTTGAACCCAAGTGTGGTTTGAGAGCCCAAAGTCCTAACCACTACACTAATTGAAATACAGGGAGGACATACCGAAAGCATATATCCATATTAGGTCCATTTTTTGACTTCTTAAGTTATTTTTCCATCTCAAGAGGGGACCATTTCTGCTCCATGTGTTCCACAATGCAAAACAAGCTGCAGAATGTAAATGCTTTTCTCTTGCCTCCGTGTGGTAAATTAGAATAATTATTGTTAGTTAACGGACGTGAATGAAATGTCTTTATCAACCACCAAGTTAAATGGAGTTTCCGTTTTTAAACCACAGAAGATAATGCTGTCTTGACAGATTGTGAGTGACAGAAAGAGAAGTGTTTTCAGCGGGATCCAAATGGAGATGTTGCCGGAGAAAGCATAAGTAGCGAAATCAGAAAGCTCCGGGGGTTTGGTATAGAGTGGTGTCATCAGTGCAGGTTTCTTCTTTTGGTTCCTGACAATAAGATAATTTGGTACCTTCACATTTTTCCTGTTGATTTAAAAATGAATGACAAAAAAAAAAAAAAAAAGGGCGGGGGGGAAGAAATACCGTAGACAAACCATTGTTGCTGGTGATAGATATCAATAGTCATGGGCTTCACACCTTATTTTTGCTTATCATTAAATGGTTCTTTGCTGTAATTCTAAATATGTCATCTTCTTCCTTGTTATTATCATTGGTGCCTATATCCATCCATCCATTCATATTACCCTCCTCTTTATCTCTGTGTGTACACACTCAGGCACACATACACACACACATACACACGCACACTCACTCAGCCACACATACGTATGTACTCTCTCTCCTGACTACAACTGCACAGTAAAATGTACCTGTCTGTTGAGAGGCCAGTGCCATCTGGAATTTCACCCATGGGCTATGTGGTGAATTTGGATAAACATCTCTAAAGCAGAGCTCTCTCTTTTTTCGTGTGATAGAAGCCCCTGACAGACTGAGAATCTCCTCAATTTCTCTATCATTCCAAACCATTCTGATGTAGATGGAGTCCTTGAGGAAAATCTGCCTGGGAGGGCCACTACTCCTTGCACATTCAACTGAAATATGACAAAAGTGAACAACAAAAGTGGCTTTGATAACAATCCTTGGCCGCAAACATGGGTTCTTAGAATATTCAAAGGGTCTTAACAGTTACCTGTCCAAGTCATTCTCAAACTTTGAGACTAGTAAAACCTTACCCCCTAAAATTAAGGACTGACTTTACTTTGTTGGCTTCTGTTTTTGCCCCTAAAAAAGGATATGAATGAGAAAACTATCATTCAGTATTCTTTCAGAAAAGATAGGCCATTTGGATACTAAAAGAGTGGAAGGCATAATCTTACGATTTAAATTGTCAAGTATGTTTAGCTTTATAAAAACCTCACAGTTTTGTCTTTGTTTTCATCATTTTGTTACCAATGGATGAAAACTTCATAATGGATTGGTGTCAGCCTTTAAACTGGCTTTTAGGAACTGCTGATTTAGTCCAGCCTTCGTCTCATTCTTGTTTCTCTAAAGAATTTATTTATTTATTTGTTTATTTATTTAGAGAGTGAATGAGCACAGTGGGGGGGGGGCAGAGGCAGAGGCAGAGGGAGAGAGAGCATCCCAAACAGACTGCACGCCAAGCACAGGAGACCTGTGTGGGGCTTAATCTCACAACCCCAAGATCATGACATGAGCCGAAATCAGGAGTTGGATGCTTCGCTGACTGAGCCACCCAGGTGCCCCTCTAAAGATTTCTGCCAAAGGAATATTCCATTTATGCTTGATACTTCCAGTGAAGTGGAACGTATTATTTATAAAGACAATCTATTCTGTCTTTGGACAGCCCTGTTGAAAGTTCTTACGTCAAATTGAAATCTCTGTACTTGTAGCTTCTTTTAGTTGTTGGCTATATGGGGATGATTTGGAGCCTGAATAGAAAAAGATGGAGCCTCTTTATGCACATGGATCTTTCAGTTGACAACTGTTGTCATAGTGCCCCTTCTTGTTTCTCCTTACCCCAGAGCTGTAGTCTCCACCCTTGTAACTATTCCTTTTGTTTTTCTGATTATGTGCTTAAATTTTTTTAAAAAAATTATTTTATTAAAGTTTCTTTTATTTGAATAAAGTTGACATAAAATTTATGGTAGTTTCTGGTGTACAACATAGTGATTCAACATCTCTATATGTTATGCTAGCTACTGTCTCTTACTATACAACACTATTACAATATCATTGACTATTTTCCCTATATTCTACCCTTTTTTTCTGTGACTCGTTTATTCCATAACTGGAAGCCTGTATCTCCCACTCCCCTTCATCCATTTTGCCCATCCCTCCCTGCCCTCCCCTCTGGTAACCATCAGTTTGTTCTCTGCATTTATAGGTCTGATTCTGCTTTTTGTTTGTTTGTTCATTTATTTTGTTTTTTAGATTCTACATATGAGTGAAATCATATGGTATTTCTCTTTCTCAGTCTGACTTATTTCACTAACATAATACCTTCTAGGTCCATCTATGTTGTTGCAAATGGTAAGATCTCATCCTTTCTTTCTTATGGCTGCATAATATTCTATTATATATATATATATGGGTACATATAGCTTTTCAAATTAGTGTTTCTGTTTTCTTTGGGTAAATACCCAGTAGTGAAATTATTGGATCATATGGCATTTCTATTTTTATTTTTTTGAGGAACCTCCACAATGTTTTCCACAGCAGCTGTACCAGTTTGCATTCATACCAGCAGTACATGAGAGTTCCTGTTTCTCTACATCCTCACCAACACTGGTTATTCCTTGTATTTTTTATTTTAACCATTCTGGCTGATGTGAGGTGATATCTCATTATGGTTTTGATTTGCATTTCCCTGATGCTTAGTGATGTTGACCATTCTTTAGTGTCTGTTGGCCATCTGTGTGTCTTCTTTGAAAAAATGTCCATTCAGATCATCTGCCCATTTTTTAATCAGATTGTTTGTTTTTTTGTGTTGACATTTTTTTAAAATTATGAAAAGTTTTTTTTTATTGTGATACTATCTGTGTAACATAACCTTTACCATTTTTATAGTTCTGTGGCATTAAGTACATTCATATTGCTGTTCAACCCTTACCACCTTTGATCTCCAGAACTTCTTTATCTTCTTCAACTGAAACTCTGTACCAGGTCAACAATAAATCCGCATTACGCCCTCCCTGCAGCCCATAGCAATCACCATTCTACTTTCTGCCTCTATAAATTGACTTCTGTAGGACCTTCATATGTGTAGATTCATACAATTATCTTTTATTTCCTTCCTTTTGTGACTGGCTTATTTCACTCAATATAATATCTTCAAGGTTCAAGCAGGCTGTAGTATATATCAACATTTCCTTCCTTTTTAAGGTTCCATTCATTCCATTGTATGTATATACCACGTTTTGTTTACCTATTTATCTGTTGATCTGTAGATGAATAAATGTTTAGTTGCCTGATTATGTGCTTTTGAATGTTCACACTCCTATCTATCAAAATCCATTTCACATTGCTGGGCTTAGAGCTATATAAACTATTTCAGGAGTGGTTTGCTGGCTCCAGGTAGCAAATAGAGTCATTCTACAGGCATGTGTGAATTGCATATTATGTACAGATTCATTAGGCACTGTGAGCCCTGCTGAAATGAGTCAGCTCTGCGTCTACTCCTTGGTTTAATCCTTAAGTGTAGTGGATGGATACACATATTTCTTTTCTTTTAATAGACTTTCTTTTTTAACTTTATGAATCGTGAAACTGGTTGTTTCTTTCTTTGTTGTGGCTGTTAGAAAGCCCAAGTCAAATTTAGCAAGTATACAGGACTTCAAACTCACTTTATTTATTTATTTATTTATTTATTTATTTATTTATTTATTTTTAAAGTAGGCGCCACACCCAGTGTGGGGCTTGAACTCACCTTGAGATCAAGAGTTGCACGTTCTACCAACTGAGCCAGCCAGGCGCCAAGGATAGACATGCTTCTAAATTGCCTTGTGGAAAGTGTCATTAGAGAATCAAAGATGACTTGATGCTAGAATTGAGAGGAAGCACTTAATGCTTCCAGCTGAAAGGATCAGGTAGCTCTCTCTTGGGGATGTTCTGCTTCTGGGGCTCAGAAAAATTGTAGCTCTGTGGACATGTAGAAATGCAGAGAAGCTATTCCTGGTGGAGGAAGTAGCATGAGCGAAAGAGCACAGTATGAAAGTGCAGGACATGTTCCACACTGTTGCCTTATTTATTGGCTTCCGGCTGCCCCATAGGATGTTTGCACAGTGGTGCCCCGGTGCTAATCCATGGGACCTCTGTTGTTTTCCTCTGTCTGTGGCACGGTGAATTATCTTTTATTCTGAGATTTTGTGCTTCCTCTCGTTTGGGGGGATTAAAATTGAAATTAAAATTAATTAAAATTAAAATGATGAGGATGATACATGATAGTTTTATTTTGTTTTCATGTTCCGATTGGTCAAGTAAAAACCTACTGACTCAGACTGCTGCTGTGTTTTTAACGTAATTCTTCTGGAGTGGTGAAGGCAAAAGGCTACATATAATGACTGTAGCAAATATCTATTACAGAATGAAAGGAGGGAAGTAGCAAAAACAATAGTAACAACAACAAATATTCATGAAGTGGCAGTACCCTGATAAGCCTTTTATAGTTGTTGGCTCATTTTATACCCACAGCAATCTAAAGGATGTATAAACAGAAATACTATTCTTATTTTAGACGAGAGAACTGAGCCTCAAAAGATAAAGTCACCTCCAAAGGTCACATGGCTCATAAATCATTGAGCTAGAGAATGGACCCAATAGTCTGACCCAAGAACCTTTCACACCATGCTGTCTATCTCCCCTTTGAAAGTCTTCTATCAGCCTTCCAACGATTGAATGAAAGTTGTTTTTTGTTTTTGTTTTTGTTTTTGTTTTTTTTGGCTCAGAAATGTTCTTAGAACCGTAGGTTCAGTAAATGTTCCCAATAGAAAATAATGATGTAATAGTAGGCTAGGGACATATACACTGATGCCAATTATGTTGTACATGGGAATCCTTCTCCTTTCCCATCCCAGGCTTCTGTTTCTTCTTTTGTTGCTGATATTCCCCAATGTCCATGACTCTTAGCCATCCCCCAATTGTAGTACATTTTAGCACCTTTCTAGCCCAGCCATACTCAGAGTTTCTTTGATGTCTTTTTGGCAGGTGTAAGAGGATAAGTCTCCCTTTTGGTATAGAATGCAGTAATTGTATTTTGTACTTTTTTCTAAGCCTTTTAGGTGGCTAACAATTTGTGTTAGAAGAGTAGAGAGGAATTTTGAAACCAGAGTTTTTATTATGATTTTGGCATTGGTGACTATCTTATATTCCCTTGCAAGGAGCCTTTAATGGCTCCTATGGATCACAGTTTCCAATAGATTTTTCTCCCAAATTTTGTTGACTGGAATTATTAAATTTTTAAGAAGTGTGTCTCTACACTTTCAAAATCTTATAAAGACTTTCCGTCATCATAGGAAGCAAGGGACTCAGCTTTGATTTGCAAAATTATCTCTACAAGGTAGCATGTTGTTATTCTATTTAGAGGACTTGAAAGCAGATTCAACAATTCAATTATATTTAATTTGTAATTAACTCCCTCCCAAGCAGCTAATGGTGCATAACTTGGACACCACTGCTCTCGATGGGCAAAGAGTAGAACAAAATGGCTTCTTTTAGAGAAAGCTTATCTTAGATAGGGTCCCTATGACTATAGTAGTCCTTCTTGTTCTGACTTCTGGCTCCAAAACAAAACCCTTCTCTGGGAACTGCCCCCTGAATCATAACAGTGAGCTCCCAGCCACTGAGACAGTGATATTTGACCCCATTACTTGGGATAGAGATGACTGGTTTAAGGGTAGGCACATACTGTGTTTTGCCAGTCAGGTGGTCTCTCTTAAGAATTTGGAATTTTGAACTGAGAGCAGAAATTAGTATTGATGGTATTGTGGTCCCTTATGGCAGTGCTGTAGAGAGAGGTCTTGAAGCTGGTGCATCCCAGTCTTCTGGAGCTACCTTGATTTCTGTTTTTCATAAGGCTTGGTTATTCGATTCTTCCTTTAATTTTTTGAAGTACTATGGTATCCTTCCTCTTGTCTTTGAGCAGACTTGCTAGACTTAATCTGTATTTCTTGCCACCAAACTGACCCAATAGAGAAATCAAATAAACTTATTCTTTTCAAAAAAGATTTTAATTATTTATTTGAGAGAGAGAGAGTTAGTGAGAGAGAAAGCATGAGCAATGGAGAGAGGAAGAAGAGCAGGCTTCCCACTGAGCAAGGAGGCTGACATGGGGCTTGATCCCAGGACCCTGGGATCATGACCCGAGCCAAAGGCAGACGCTTAACCGACTGAGCCACCCACATGCCCCCAAATAAACTTATTCTTTATCAAATCTGTTAATGTAAGTGATAAGGGCTGCATTCACTTGGTGGTAATTATGATCATATTTAATTGTGTGTGTGTTTGATCGAATGATTTAGTATTTTATCAGATGCTATAGAGCATTATTATTTTCATCATCATTGTCATCATGAATATCATTGTAATCATAGTAGCTCTTGTTTATGGAGAACTTTCTATGATCTGACTACTGTTTTAAATACTTTGCGTACAAAATAACATTTATATAATTACAAAATACTATCAAATGGATACTATCATTATGGCCATTTTTTAGTTTGGGAAGGTGAGGCTGAGAACATTGCTTAAAGTTGTATATCTGAAAAGTGATATAGCAACAATTTGAATCCAGGTTTGTCACACTCCATAGAAAGATGATACTCTTAAGCTCTGCATTGTAATATAGAGACATAGTTCTGCTCCAAAGATATTATATTCCTGGTTGATTGTTTTCTTTATTTTGAATGTGGAATGAGATGGGGATAACATTGTACTTTTGGGAAATTTAATGCTCTATTTTTGTTGGCTTAATTTTATTATCCTTTCTTTATGTAGGTTATATTGTTTGATAAGGGCAAGGGTCAGGCAGACAGGGCACAAAATAGATAAATTGTCCCAAGAAGGCCTCTTTGGAAAGATGACATTGAAACTGAGACAGAATGATAAAATAAGGCAGCTATACAAAGATCAGGGACAGGGTGTTCCAGGGAAAGGGAAAAGCAAATGTGAAGATACTGAGTTGGGAATGAACTTGGCGAGGTTAGAGGGACAGAAAATAGATACATGAGGAGTGAGCAAGGGAGCAAATGGTAAGACACAACAGAGCGGAAGGCTGGGACTGGATCACTCTGGGCCATACAAGGAATATGCTTTTTATTATAAGCACAGTGGGTTAGCCATTCACAAATTTAGGAGAGAGAAATAATATGATTTTTTTTTTAAATTTTATTTATTTATTTGACAGAGAAAGAGACAGGTAGCGAGAGAGGGAACACAAGCAGGGGGAGTGGGAGAGGAAGAAGCAGGCTCCCAGCGGAGGAGCCTGATGTGGGGCTTGATCCCGGAACGCTGGGATCATGCCCTGAGCAGACGGCAGATGCTTAATGACTGAGCCACCCAGGCGCCCCTATGATTTGTTTTATATTATAAAAGATTAATTTTTGCTCTGGTAGAGTTGTCAACGACCCTCCACAGAACAACTAGAAAAATTATACAAAATAAGGAGATAATATTTATTTAAAGACATTGACGAGATATCAAGGCTGTTAGGACTTGAGGATCCAGAATCCTGGAGAGAGGAAGTGCACTGAAGGGACCTCAGTATTTTCACTATTTTTCTCTATGTAGTATTTGTGGATTTGTAAATGATAAAGCTCTGAGAAGCTAAAAAGCCCAATAGAAAACAGCAGCTAAAAGGTGGGGAAAATTGAGCAGAGATTTTGGCAGTCCTAATGATGCAAAAATCCTAAACAAAATAATAAAAGACGAACCAACATATACAAAAGAGATTATGTCATGAGCAAGTTGTATTTATCATAGGAATGAGAGGTTGGATAAGCATTAAAAAATCAAATGATATAATAAAGAAAAATCATATAATCATCTTAATAGATACAGAAGTGCATTTGATAAAATTTATATTTAATCCTGATGAAAATCTTTGGCAAACTAGGAATATAACTAAACATCTTTAATAAAGAATATCTGCAAATAAGGTGAACCCAAAGAAATGCACACCAAGACACATTATAATTAAAATGTCAAAAGTTAAAGACAAGGAGAATCTTAAAAGTGGCAAGAATAAAACTAACCTGTTAACATTTGAGGTAAGCCCTATATAACTATGAATAGATTTATCAGCAGAAACATTGCAGGCCAGAAGAGAATGGCCCAAGATATTCAAAGTACTGATAGAAAAATATTTCCAGGGGCGCCTGGGTGGCACAGCGGTTGGGCGTCTGCTTTGGCTCAGGGCGTGATCCCGGCGATCTGGGATCGAGCCCCACATCAGGCTCTTCTGCTATGAGCCTGCTTATTCCTCTCCCACTCCCCCTGCTGGTGTTCCCTCTCTCGCTGGCTGTGTCTATCTCTGTCGAATAAATAAATAAAATCTTAAAAAAAAAAAAAAAAGAAAAAAAAAGAAAAATATTTCCAACCAAGAATACTCTATCCAGCAAAGTTATCAGTTACAGTTGGAGAAGAGATAAAAAGTTTCCCAGGTAAGCTAAAGGAGTTCATTACCACCAAACTGGCCTTACAAGAAATGTTAAAGGGAATTCTTTAGGCTGAAAAGAAAGGGCACTAATTAGAATAAGAAAACATATGAGAGTATAAAACTCACTGGTAAAGGTAAATATAGAGTAAAGTTAGTGTGTTAATCATTTACAGAGCTTATATGGCTAAAAAAACAGAAGTGGGAAAATAACTACAATAATTAATTAAGGAATACACAAGATACAAGAATGTAAAATGTGACATCAAAAACACAGGATGTGGTGGAAAAAGAAGTCAAAATGTAGAGCTTTAGAATATGTTTAAATTTAAGTTGTTATCAACTTAACGTAGACTGTTGTAAGTTGTATGTAACCACAAAGCAAAAACCTATAGTAGATACATAAAATGATGAGAAAGAAATCTAAGCATACTACTAAAGAAAGTCATCAAACTACAAAGGAAGATGAGCCACCTGGGTGGGTCAGTCAGTTAAGTGTCTGCCTTCAGCTCTGGTCATGATCCCAGGGTCCTGGAATCAAGCCCTGCATTGGGCTTCCTGCTCAGTGGGGAGTCTGCTTCTCCCTCTCTCTCTGCCCTTCCACCCCCACTGGTGTGCTCTCTCTTACTCAGATAAATAAATAAAAATCATAAAAAAAAAACACAAAGGAAGAAAGCAGGAGAAGAAGAAAGGTACAGAGGAAGTACAAAACAGCGAGAAAACAACGAACAAAGTAGCAATAGTATGTGCCTGTCAATAGTTACTTTAAATGTACATGGACTAAATTCTCCAATCATAAGACATAGAATCGTTAAATGCATAAAAAACCAAAAGCAACAACAAAAAACCAATAAGACCCATCTATATGTTGCCTGTAAGAGACTCATTTGAAAATTAAGGACATACACAGTTGAAAGCAAAAAAGATGGAAAAAGATAGTCCATGCAAATGGAAACCAAAAGAAAGCTGAGGTAGCTATTTTGTCAGACAAAATAGACTTGAAAATAAAGACTGTAAAAGAGACAAAATGATAAAGAGGTCAATCCAACAAAAGTATATAAAATATTTGTACACCTGACATAGGAGCACCTTAATATATAAAGCCAATATTAATAGCCCTAAAGGTAAAAACAGACAGTAATACAACACCCCACTTATATCAATGGATAGATTAGCCAGACTGAAAACTATTATGGAAACACTGGCTTTGAAGGACACATTAGACCAGATGGACTTAATACAGATATACAGAACATTCATCCCCAAACAGTAGAATATACATTCTTTTTCAAATGCACATGAAATATTCTTGAGGGTAGATTACATGTTAGGTCACAAAACAAGTTTCAGTGAATTTAGGAAGATTGAAATCATATCAAGCATCTCTTGTGTATGGTGACAGGTATTAACCAGACTTTGTGGTGATCATTTCACGATATAAACAAATATTGAATCATTAGGATATAAATCTGAAACTAATATAATGTTATATGCCAATTATACCTCAATAAAATAGATATGTAAAGAAAATCCACAGCAAATATCATGCTTAAGTGAAATATTGGGAGCCTTATCCTGAAATTCAGGGTGAGAAATGGGTTACAGTTATCACCCCTTCTTTTCAGCATTATACTGGAGGTCCTAGTGAATTCAGTGAGGTTAGAAAAAGAAAAGATATAAGGATTGGAGACAAAGCAATCAAATTATATTATCTGCAAAGATATAATTATGTAAATTTAACAAACGAATTTAGCAAATTTGCTGGATACAAAGTCAATATAAAAATATATTTTGTATATATTAGCAACAAAGAATTAAAAAATGAAATTTTAAAAAGATAGCATTTAATGGGGTGCCTGGCTGGCTCAGTTAGTGGAGTTTGTGACTCTTGATCTTAAGGTTGTGGGTTCGAGCTCCGTGATGGGTATAGAGATTACTTAAAAATAAAATCTTTGAAAACATAAAGTAAAATAAAAAATAGCATTTAAAATGAATACTACAACATATAAAAAAAGAGTATAAACTATGACCAAATTATATTACCATGGAGTATGAGGCAGAACAAGTAGATATCTATATCCCCAGATTACCCTGTACTGTATACACGATTAGCTTGTAATGCATTACAGATAAAAATACAAGCACTATAATTATAAAACATCTAGATGAAAACATAACAAGAAATTTTTTTTTAAAAGATTTTATTTATTTATTTAACACAGATAGAGACAGCCAGCGAGAGAGGGAACACAAGCAGGGGGAGTGGGAGAGGAAGAAGCAGGCTCACAGCGGAGGAGCCTGATGCGGGGCTCGATCCCCTAACGCAGGGATCACGCCCCAGCCGAAGGCAGACGCTTAACCGCTGTGCCACCCAGGTGCCCCAACAAGAAATTTTTTATGGGGGC
>NW_024423786.1:29601017-29627526 GCF_017311325.1 Ursus maritimus
GCCCCCATAAAAAATTTCTTGTTGGGGCACCTGGGTGGCACAGCGGTTAAGCGTCTGCCTTCGGCTGGGGCGTGATCCCTGCGTTAGGGGATCGAGCCCCACATCAGGCTCTTCCACTATGAGCCTGCTTCTTCCTCTCCCACTCCCCCTGCTTGTGTTCCCTCTCTCGCTGGCTGTCTCTCTCTGTCGAATAAATAAATAAATAAAATCTTAAAAAAAAAAAAAAAAAGAAATTTTTTATGACCTTAGGTTAGTCAAAGATTTCTTAAATATAACACCAAAACCAAGATCCCTAAAAGGAAAAAAAGATAAATTAGACATTATGAAATTTTGAAAAAATGAAAATTTAAGCCACAGAGTGGGATAAAATATTTGCAAATTATGTCTGATCAAACATTTACATCCAGATATTTAAAGAACTCTTTCAAGTCAAGAAGAAGAAGACAAACAAAAGTACTTATATATATTAAGAGCAAATAAGCATGTGAAAATGTGCTCATTATCACTAGGGATGTGTAATTGAAACCAAAAGGAGATGTCAATTCACTAGAATGACTAAAATAAAAAAGATAATAAAAAGTGCTGGTGAAGATATGGAGAAGTTGCTAAATTTATCCATTGCTGGTGGGAACGTAAAGGTACAGTCACTCTGGAAAACAGTAGCAGTTTTTGATAAATTTCAACACATATTTATTATTTAACCAAGCAATTTCATTTCTAGGTATTTAAAAGTACAAGGGAAAATGGAAACAAAATGTATGTCTACACAAAGAGTTGTGCATGGACATTCATAGCAATGTCATTTATAATGGCCCCAAGCTAGAAGCAATCCAAGTATCTATCAAGTGGTTAGTAGATAAACAGAAACTGAGTATACTTATACAAAGGAGTGCTACTCAATAGTTTTATAAAGGAATGAACTACTGATTTATGAAACAGCTTGGATATACTTCAAAAATATTATGTTAAGTGAAAAAATATAGACACAAAGGATATGATTCCATTTTGATGAAATTTCTAGAAAAGGCAAAACTATAAAGATAGAAAACATCTCTGCTTTTCCTACTGTGGGAGTAGGAATTAACTGTAAATGAGCATGAGGTAACATTTTGGGTTGATAGAAGTGTTCAAATAGTAGATTGTGGTTATATTTGCACAACTGTGTAATTTGCTGAATCTCGTGAAACTGTACACCTGAAATGGGCAGATTCCATGGTATGTAAATTTTACCTCAATAAACCATTTCTAAAGTTACTATTTAAAATAGCCTAACATATTAAAAATAAGAACAAACCTAACAAAAGATGTATTAGACATCTACAGAGAAATATTATTGGGAGAAATTAAAGGTAATCTAAATAAATGGAAGGACATAAAATATTCATAGATTGGCTGGCTCAGTATCAGTTCTCTTCGTATTGATCTCAAAATTCAATGAAGTCTTGGCCAAAATATCAGAGTGCAAATGGCCCAGAATAGGTAAGATAAGTGAAGAAGAATTAGAACAAAGTCGGAGGACTTAAACAATGAGATACCCGTATATTATAAAGCTACAATAATTAGCATCGTGCAATACTGCTCAAGGATGAACAGATCAATGGAACAGAATGGAGAATACAGAAATAGAGCCATACAGGGACACTTGATTTTTTTAAAAAAATATTTTATTTATTTGACAGAGAGAGAGAATAAGCAGGGCTGGAGCAGCAGGCAGAGGGAGAGGGAGAAGCAGGCTTCCTGCTAAGCAGGGAGCCCTGTGTGGGGCTCGATCCCAGGACCCTGGGATCATGATCTGAGCTAAAGGCAAATGGTTAACCAACTGAGCCACTCAGGTGCTTCTTGGGACACTTGATTTTTGAGAAAGGTGACACTGTGGAGCAGTGAGGAAAGGTTGATGTTTTCACTAAATGGTGCTGGGACAATTGGGCATTCATGTGAGAAAACATTCCTCACATCGAAAATAAATTCTAGTTGGATTATTGATCTGAATGTGAGAGGTAAAACAATAAAGCATCTAGAAGTTAATACAGTAGAATATCTTAATGATTTGGGGATAGCCAAATTTTACTTACCAAGAAGCATTATTTGTAATATCCAAAAAATGGAAATTTCCCAAATATTCATCAACTGATGAATGGATAAGTTAATGTAATATGTCCACACAGTGGAATATTATTCAGCAAGGAAAGAAATGAAGTATTGATATGCACTATAACGTAGATGAAGCTTGAAAACCTTATGCTAAATGAAAGAAACCAGTCATGAAAAAACTATAGATTATATGATTCTGTTTATATGAAATGTCCAGCAGAGGCAATTCAGTAGAGACAGAAATTGGATTAGTGCTTGCTTAGGGCTTGGCAAAGGTGAGAGTGTTGGGAGGAATAGGAAGTGGCAGCTAGAGGGCATGTAGTTTGGGGGTGATTAGAATATTCTAAAATTAGATTACAGTGATTATTGTACAAACCTGTAAATACACTGAAAAACTTTGAATTGGATAGTTTGTGAATTATATTTCAATTAACTTTTTTTTAAAAAGCAAAAAATGAAACAATAAATGCATTAGACTGCATTAAAATGAAATGTTTATACTGAAGACACTATGAAATGAGAGAAAAGACAATCCACAGAATGGGAAATGATAATTGCATATATATGTCTATCAAAGGACTAGTTTCCATATGGCTATCTTCTATAAATCGATAAGAAAAAGAGAAAACTTGATAGAAAAATGGGCAATGGATTTGAACAAGTTCTTCACAAAAGAAGATATCCATATGGCCAATCAGTATATGAAACAGTCCTTATTATAATTAACCATCATGGAAATGCAAAATAAAGGGAATGTGAGAGACCACTGCACACACATCAGAATGACTAAAATGAGAAGACTGATAATATCAAGTGTTGACAAGGATATGAAGCAACTGGAATTCTCATACAGTGCTGTGTTGTCGAAAACTAATATAATCATGTTAGCAAGTAGGCAATATTTGCTGAAGGTGAATGATTAAATGCCCTATGTTATTGCAGTTCTACTAGACATATGCTCAAAACTATGAGAATGTTCATAGCTCCATTATTTTTAATAGCTCTCCAATGGAACTCAATCTGATGGTCATCAACAGTAGAATGAATACATAAATGGTATCATCACACAATAAAATATTTATAAAGCAAAGAAAGTGAATCAGTTATTTCAACTTTGAACAACAAGGGTGAGTCTCACTAACAGAAGAAGCCAGATACAAGTGTATGTACTGTATGGCACCGTTCATTTAAAAGCTCAAACCATGTAAATCTGATCCATATTTTTAGAGGTCAGGATAATGGTTACCTTTGGGACAGAATTACTTGGGAGAGATATGAGGTGTGTTTCTAGGGTGTTGGTAATATTCTCTGTCTAGTCTTGGGTGGTGGTTACATGAGTATGTGCCTCTGTGGAAATCCGTTATAATTTATGCACTTTTCTGCATGTATTACATTCCAGTTAACAAGTTTTTTTGAGAATTGATTGGAGTGATGCAAAAATGAGGGCAAGCTTGGGAAAATTCTTGTAATTATTCAGGTGAAATGATGTTGTGGAAATCAGCATAGTGGTGAGAAGAGAGAGAAGTGGCAATTTGAGAGGCAGTTAGGAAACAATCTGGATTTGGCTTGGTGACTGATTCTGTATAGTAGTGTTCTGGGTCAAATGGTGTCCCCACCAAAGATATTTGAAATCCTAACCTCCCATTGCCTCAGAATGTGACTGTATTGGAATCATGGCCATTGCAAATGTAATGAATTAAGATGAGGTCATACTGGAATAGGATGGGTCCTTAATACAGTATGACTGGTGTCCTTTCAAGAAGAGAAGAGGCACAGAGACACACAAGAGAGAACGTGGTAACGGAGGCATATAGTGATGCAGCCACAAGCCAAGTGCCAAGGGTTGATAGCCACCACCAGGAGCTAGGAAGAGGCAAGGAAGCTTTCTACCCAGAGTCTCAGAGGGAGCATGGCCCTGTGGACACCTACGATTTAGGACTTCTTGCCTCCAGAACTGGGAGACAATACATTCCTTTCCTTGGAGCCACACTCAGTTTGTGGTATTTTGTTACAATAGCCACCAGAAACTAATGCAGGGAGGATGGAAAGGCAACCTCTGGGTGGATGGTGCACTGAATTGACCAAATTGAATTTTACATGGACCATCAAAGTAGAATTTGAACATTTAATTATGGGAAGATGATGCTTTTAGCAGACAGTAGAACACAATACATCAAGGATTGAGCGCCTCAAGAGAGCATTTTGTTCCTTATTCTGCATTCAGCCGGGAATTCACCTAAATCTCTTTGCCGGGTCAGGAATATATCTTCTTAAAGCATTTAGGAGAATGGCTCACAGCCTTCCTTAGAATTATTTGGAAGAATGGCAGCAGGAGGGGCAGGTTGGTGTGGGTAGTTAACATGTCCCTTCTTGTTTTTTCCAACTTGTGGGGCACAGCTGGAAGTGGAACCCTGGAGACACAGCCTCTCTATTTTATTATGCTTCCGGAAATCTGAATAAGGAAGCAGGGTTACTGCAAATTAGCTACATTTCCCTTTCTTTTTCTCAGTTTTGAGTAGTAGGAGATTTGCTAGGGCTTGTATTCTTTTAATCTTTTCAGGGGCAGTGGGAGATGGCTCTCTCTCAGAGGCTTCTCTCCAGGCTGCCATGAAATGAAGAGGCGGCAAAGTCATATGCACTAAGTTTGGATTTCTGCCTCTTCCTCTTTATTTTTGCGGTGGCCCTTTGACAATGCTGGCCTTCTCCTTGTTCTCTGCAGATTTTATTCACTGGCTGGCATGTGAATTTGAACAAACTTTCTCATTGTTTTTCCTCCTGCTGTGACAGCCTGGGGTGGGATTGGGGGGTTTGCCCATTGGTGGGAAATGCCCCACTAATCTATCACTTTCAAAGCTGTCAGGGTTCTTTGTTGGGTCCAGAAGAAAAATAATCAGGTCTAATCAAGCACCTTAAATATTCAATATGATTAGAGGAAAAATGAATGGATTTTGGAAACTCCTATTGATACTAAATTCTGCTTGTGGTTAGTCTTGGACATAAATTTCAGAAAAGTATATGTAAATGTACTCATTTAGTGCACTGTAATATTGAACATCTATTTTGTCCCTGGGCAATTTTTTTTTTCTTAGCACAAAAGCTATTACCACTGTTATTAAAAACAGTAATTGATTTTCCATTTTTTAAAAACTTGTTTTTTTCTTCCTGTTCCATTTCATCTCTGCATTTTTGCCTGTGCATTCCAATAATATTTTCCTAGGGCTTGTAAAAGAATTACATTATGTTCCAATAATTTTGAGGGCAAAGGGGAGGAAGGGCAATGTGGTGTTACTGGAGAAGCTATTTTAAACTGGAATGGGCCCAGAAAACAGATCCTGGAATGACAAATTGAATGGCTTCATACTAAGGATTTGATTATGTTGTGTGTGGTTTCATCTGAACATCATAGATCTTATTTTGTAATTAGATATTTTGATAAAGCCCTAACTGAATAGAGCTAGAGTCAAAATATGGTTTTATTAAAAGGCTCCGAAACTTACAAATCAGCCATATACGTTAGCTGAAATATGAATGCTTTATGTGTTCTTGCAAATGTTGGTTTGATTTCTATTCTACTCTAAATTCATTTAAGAAAAAAAATAAAATACTTTTAAAATTCTGATGATAATTTTAATTAAAATTTGTATTATTTTAAGTGATTATTATTTTTATTGGTATCCAGGATATGTTCTAGCCTTACATACACACTTTACTGGGGGAAAGAAATAAAAGTACTGTGTATATTTAAATTTGATTTTGTAGGGAGAATATGCAATTTTGTTTGGGTACATACAGTATTATGTACACTGAAGGGCAAGGGAATGAACTTCTTTTTGTCCTTATGTGAATCCATTTTTAAAAAAATGTTTTCCGGGCTCAGATAAAGATGTATTTTGAATAGATTCTGTATGTGGGGTGTGTGTGTGTGTGTGTGTGTGTGTGTGTGTGTGTGTTTAATAATGCAACTTTCATGCCATCAATTCAACTGGATAGACACTGAAGATTTAGAAACCATTTATTTGTAACAAAATGAGGAGGAGATTCTTCAGATATATATATATATATTTTTGTATTCCCTTATTTCCACTACTGTGAACCAGAAAGTGGCAGCCTTTGGGATTCAGGATGTCTATCAGACAAGTTCTGTGCTGGATATATTCCTCCTGCTGGTTCATATTCCATCCTGTGGCAGGTAAACAGGCTGGAATCCAGATTTGTTTAAATCTGCGTATAAAAAGCCAGAAACACTATAGTGCTCTCAATGTGAGGTTGATTGTGTAGTTTGGATTTATGGCTTTGGCAAACACATCTGGCTGTTGACACTATTATTTATTTAGTAAGGTCTCCCTTAAGTCCCTGAGGCAGTATATTGGTGAAGTTCAAGGTGATAGAGCCTCATCAGTGTCAATTAAAATTTTGGCTCTACCACTTACCAGGCTTTGTGACTGCAAGCAACTTTTAAAACCTGTGTCCTTTAATGTTCTCATATGTCAATAGGAGAAAATTATGATATCTATGGTGTGTGGGGGAAGATTTAGTGCATTTAAAGGTTTGAGGACAGTGCCTGACACATAGTGAAACTCCATATTAAAATTTTTTTAAAAAATTGAATGTGGAACGCCTGGGTGGCTTAGTTGGTTAAGTGTCCAACTCCTGATTTCAGCTCAGGTCATGATCTCAGGGTTGTAAGATTAAGCCCCATGTTGGGCTAATGTGCTGAGGTGGAGCCTGCTTAGGATTCTCTCTCCCTCTCCCTCTGCCCCTCCCACACCCCCCTCAAAAATAAATAAATAAATAAATAAATAAATAAATAAATAAATAAATAAATTGAATGTTGAATGTGAGTAGTTGTTTTTTCCTAACCCAGTCTGTGGTGATCATGTTAAATTTCATATTTGGGCAAAAGAAAATGGAAGAAAATGTTTTAAAAATTACATACATACCTTAATAGTATATTTAAAAAATATAGATTAGTAAATGCCCATTTTAAAGAAAGCTGCAGATTACAGAACTTTTCCTAGCTACCATCATACCACTTTGCACCATTCACAAAGTATCTGGGTGTGAGTGAATTTTGAATATTGTTGAGATTATATAAGAAGCTGTTGATAGTATTTTCAGCTTTCATGAACATTATTATTGGTTTAAAGTCAGGTATCCATAGACTTAGCAACTCAGCCTGAGAGTTGTTTAATAAAAATATTATTGGAGAAAGTGAGATGGTAACATTTAAGCTCTGATCAGCCTTCGAACTGACTAGAGTGGTATCATTCTAACTTGTGTGTATGGGATGAGATTGGAGGGGGAGGGGTTGGCATCCAAGAAGAAGGGGGGGTGTCACTTAATAGAAATACTATCAGCTTGCTGTATAATGTTCACTCATTCTTCCTAGAAGTCATAGGGAGAATCAGGTACTTTCCCATTTTGTAGCAAAGAAAAAGGAAACTCAGTGTTTTGATGGAAAATGCACCACAAAATACAAACGACTAATACCCTGTCTATTGTTTATCCCACTGAGATTTTCTGCCTCTCTAGTTATAGCGAAGGGTGAATAAAAATTAATTAGAAGCTGGAATCTGATTTTAAGATGGGATGTCAGACACATATATCAAGTTGTTAGGTTAGCTGTAAAGCATAACCTGGGATTTATATATTTAGAAGTCATAATAAATCTGTCTGTCATGAAAATCAGATTACCCGGTGTTGCATGCTAATGGCTCATCATCCTGCGGAATTGTAGTCTCCCCAGCAACTGCCCGCTGGCTCTGCTTTTCTCTGACTTGCTGTCTCCCTTGACCAACTAGTCAGTACACTTTCCCTACTTAGCAAAGTGCTTGCTCTAATAAATGCTTCTAGGCTTCCATAACGAGGAGATGTTTTCCCCTGGACTATAGCACAACCTCCTATGGCTTCCTTGACTCAGTAGTCTCAACAAGAATCAATCAGTCCATCAATCACTCGATTCACTAACCTAACAAGTGCTCCCAAGATATTTACTGAGTACCTGTTATGTGCCGGGCTGTTTGCAAGGTGCTGGGAAGCTAACAAAGGCAGCACCTGCCCTCAAGGAGGGAAGTGATGGAGGAGAGAGATAATAAAACTCATAACACATTGTATAACATAATAGATGTGAGGGCATTGAGGATGGCTTCCCAGAGACCAGTATCTTTTGAGCTGAGATTTCTGAACTGAATGGTGGGAGTTAGCCACCAGCTAAAGGGAGGTGAGGACTGAGGACAGTCTTCTGGACAAAAGGAGCAGCTTATGCAAGTGAAAGAGTAAGGTCCACTGAAGAGTTAGAATGGTGGCAGATGGTCAAAGTGATGAGGCTGGAGAGTTTTGCAAGAACTTGCTGGCTAGGTAACTTAGGACTAGTCTAAGGGCCGTGGGGAGCCACTGAATGATTTAAGTAGGGGAAATATCTTCCCACTGTTGACAAAAATTGACATATTAGTGCTTTCTACCTGGGATGGCTGCCTACATTTTTTATCATGGGCTTGAAGGCTCTGTGCAAAGTGCACCATATCCCCTTCCTGGTTTTAATCTTCATTCCTGTTCCTCACCTTTCCTGAGGTGAGGATGAGTATAGGTACTCAGTTTGGATGTACAGGATAAATTGATTTTGAAAGAGTGAGTGAAGAATGAAGAATTAAAAGAAGCATGCTGAATATTTGTAGGGATATTTGTCTTGATACTTCGAGCTTTGGTGTTAAGAAGAAAGTACTGATGTTGGAATCACATATTCCAAGTTCAAATCATGCCTCTAGCACTTACTTTCTGTGTGGCCTTGGGTAAATCACTTGACCTCTCTGAGCCCAGCGTTCTTCTTTTCTATAGGGTTGTATCTCATGGTGTTAAGGAGATTAGAAACAATATACACAAGGTACTATTGCTCTGCCAGAGACATATTAAGTGCTAAATAATTGATGTATCTTTTATGTATTATATTATCTTCAGTAGACTTCAGGTGAAAAAATGGGGTGAAAGTTTTGTTGACTCTGTTCTTAGAAACTTGGAAATTGAGGCATATATAGTTCATCCAACAAGAATGATTTTGTTCCCAATAAGCTCCCAAGAAAGATGTCATGGGAGAACTTGCTTTTCTTTTTGCCTCTGGATCTGAAAAGTTTGGTCTATCCCAGGTTCTTATACCAGCCATCTGTAACTTTGTCATTCATGCCTTGACCTAACGCATTTTGAAAGCCTATTCTCTTTCCTACCAATAGCACCTCTTTGGGCTGATGAATTCTGGAGATTACTCTCTCTATGGGAAAGTGCTTTGTAAATTAAAAAGCATTTAAGGGCTCTCCATTCTGCTTCCGTTGTCCTTGGCATACCTCCATTGCAGCCAGTATTCAGTTGAGGTAGCAGATAATCTGTTCATCTGGTATAGAAAAGCGGCAGCGTTTAAATCTCAAATTTTCCACTTGTTAGCCGTGTAACCTTAGGCAAGCTATGTAGTCTCTCTATGGCTCACTTTCCTTCTCGGTAAAATGAAGATATTATTACTTCAATCATAAGGCATTTATGAGGGATTAAATGAAAAGGTACTTGGCACAATTCCTATCACATAGTAAGAACCCAGTAAATGACAGAATTATTAACTCGTTGTATTATTGCTAACATATTTATAACTGTTATTATTTTCATCAGAGTGTCTGTCTCTCTGTTAGACTCAAAACTTGACAATAGGAAAACCACATCTTTAAATTTCTGTATCCCTAGAGAGTCCTGACCTATAGAAGGCAGTGAACTAATACTTATTAAATGAATGAGCAACAAAAAACGAGGAGATTCTTAAAATGTGTATGCAGTCCTTGGTACATTGTAGGAAATTAATATACACTTATTCGTTACTCTCCTCTTTGCTTAACCTTCCCCAGTTATACTGAAAAGTTTTCGTTGAGTTCTTTACTATGGGATTTGGTGAAAATGACCCTGTGTGTTCTACACACCTCTTCCGGTTTTCTGAAGAGTTGTGTCTTTTTTAGCTTGTTTGTTATACAGTAACTTCCCTAACCTTCCATCATTTCCGATTTGTTGGATCTTAAGACTTTTAGTGCTTTTGGTTACTAGAAAAGCATTTCTGAGGGACATCTCCTATGGGCGTGGATACCATCAAGTAATATTTTCTGAGTCGGTGTGCACATGTGTGTTTATTCTTCTTGTTAAAAACAAGCATCTCTTATAATACTCCCCTCTCCCTGCAGAAGGAGAGAGAGATCATAAAACCAAATGGGCAGTGAGGGCACAGCTACAAACCGGACAAGAGGCTCCTGCCGGAGCTCACACCAAGAACAACTGGATGACTTCAGACAGCAAAGTCAGGTTCCTGTATGCCTAACTTATTCTCTGAAAGGAGGTTGGTCAGGGGCTAAGATGTTTTTGGTAGAACATCAGGACCTGTTTTTCCTAGTCCTCAATGCCATGCTTGCTATTTTCTCAGTTTTTCTTACAAGTGGACTGCTTGTTTTTCCCCTCTTGGCCTGATGGCTTTTATCTGAGACTGAACTTAGCCTGGCTTTTCCACACGTCTGGCCTTTCCACACAACTTCTAGCTTGGTGCTTTTCACAATGAGTCATCCATTCAAGTGCCCTTGGAGGGCAGCTGGGGAGATTCTGTTATTGAGCAAAGAAAGTAAGGTTAAGAAATTCCATACTTCTGGAGAGAATTACAGTTTCTTCATTTTTCTTAAACCCTCCCGTCCTCTTGACCCATCTTTAGTTTTCCCACTTGTGATGGAGACACACCAACATGTAATATTTGTCTTCCATCTTTACTGTAAGAAAAATAGCACTACAATTAAAAGGGAGATCATTGACATTTGGGCTCCGTGGTAGGGAGGCTCTAGGGAGGCATGAGGAGGCGGGCTGCAGAGTGTGTTCCCCGCCCCAATGGAAGCAGCTGTAACTCAGCCCAGCTGTTTGTTACCATGTAGGAGTCTGGTGCGTGTAGGGTCAGAGCTTCCAGCATTTTCTGTTTGCAAATATTTAAAAGGATTTAAAAGCATTAGAATGCTAAATCCACCATTACTGCATGGCCCAAATGAAACAGAGCAATGGGCCAGATTTGGCCTGTGGGTCACCAGCATTCAGCTTCTGCTATAATACAGTAGATGCACAATTAGTGTTTTCAGACATTAGTCCATACTGCTCCACTTCGGAAGGAAAACAAGATTACGGTTAGAGCAGTGTCGTTTCCAATATGTATATATTCCAATACATATATAATTTGAAATACCCTTTCAAAAAGAGAAGACTCTCCTGAGTTTATAGCAAACCTCTAAAGGATTCTATAAGACAAATGGATTAGTTGTTTTTCACTTAGTACGAAGGCTTAAGGGGTTTGTGTGTTTTTCCTCTTGTTTTCCATTTGGCATGCACTACTTATGCTTTAAAAAAATTAAACTGACACGCAGTGAAAAAAAGTTACTGGAGCCTGAAAGTTGGTTAATATCAATTACACTCTCGTGTCTAATAACCCATGCCTGGGAAACGCAACTTGTTTGTTATAAATACCCAATGCCAAATCAAGAATAAACAGCTACTTTATTTTAGTCGGTATTTACAGCATCACTTTAACTACTTTGACCCTATTCAAGGAGGTAATGAAGAGCTGGGTGCCAGTGATGTTGATAAACTGTGGCAATTTCTGCATTGTGTCCTTATAGCTGCCTCTGCTTCAGCCTCCATTATTTAAATTGCTAGTCATTACAGTCATGCCATTAACTGGAAATGTAGCAAGATGACACATAGGAACAGGGCCAGCAGGACACTGTTAGCCCTTCTTATTGAGTACCGTATTCTGGGATGGGGAGCAACAGTCATAAAAAGGAAGCACACAAACCCACCCCCGAAGGCTTTTGAACACTCAAGAATTCTTTTCTGTGCTGGTAGGGTGATTTTAAATCCCAGTAGTACAGACTTTTTGGGACATTAGACCCAAATTACAATCTTCCAGGCTTTAAAAAATTAATGTTTTATTTTTAACTAAAATAGAAAATATCTAAGCATATCTCAGGCTGGTTTATTCTTCCCTACTGGGATCATATGCAAAAGGATATGAGAAAAGGAGGTTGTTCAACCTGGAATGTGGAACTGAATGAATTAGTGGTCCAGTCACTTGTCTGCTTATCAATGTCATTTTTTAGAAAAGTGCATATTTTATTGCTATAGAGTCCCATAGGCCAAGGAGCCCATCAATCTTCATAACTTGATTAAGACCCACAGTTGATGTAGCCCATGCATATTCAAGTGGCAAATGCTTTCTTTTGATGTAATAGCATGTGCTTCATCCATCCTGATCTATCTGGGGGATCTCTTACAAAAGCATGGCTCTGGCCAGTTCAAGACCCACAGGGAAAGAGGGATTGAAGGAGGTCTTTGTTATTCTAGATTTTCTGAGAAGATGTAGAATTCCTTTTTAGCAGGATACAACCTGCCACACAAGTCTTTCCTTGGAAAACTTGGTCTATCATTTATTAGGGCCTTTATGTTAAAATTAGAGAAATTGGGCCCTGGGTGTGTGTTTTGGGAGGTGGAAAAAAGTCTATTTACCCTTTCTTTCTTGTCACCTTCCATATAACCTTACATGTACATTGTGCATATTGTATATATATTTGGAGAATGCTGGAAAGAAAGGAAAACTTACATTTGTTGAACTCAGCTCTTTGTCCTGGGTTTGGCACTTTTGCTTTCTATGTGACTTTGGATTCCTTCAGATGGAACTAATAGAAATCCAGTTCAACTGACTTAAACAAAGATGTTAAAATGTAGATGAAAAACTAAAGCCTTTCTAGAATTCAGCAACAATATTATTGAGAACTAGGGTTCTTTCAGGTTTTTTTGGTCATTCTTTCAGGTGTTACTTTTCTTTATAAGCTTGTTCCCTTCTGTTCCAGGTTGGCTAGGGTTCTTCCAGACACCCTGACACAACAGTGTCTGAAGGCCAGACATGGAAAAGAATATTCATCCTTTCATGTATTCTTCGTTTTCTTAAGAATGAGGAAAACTTTTTCAGAAGCTCCCCCGCAACAATTTGCCCTCCTAGTTGATGGGCCAGAATTTCAAACCATACCCTAGAACAATCCTTTGCAAGGAAAATGAAGTTACTCTGTTTGTCCTGGTCTGGTTAAGCTTACAGCTTAGGGCTGGGTAGGGCACAGCCTTTTGTCCCTGAGTATGAGGTGTGGGCCCCCAACAACTAAACAAAATCAAAGTCAGACCCTATTAGAAAGGAATGGGAGGGACAAATGACTATTGGATAGGCTCAGAACTTCTCATTTACTTCCCCAAACATCCCCATACGAGAGGCGCAGGACACTCAGAGAGATGAATGAATTTACCCAGAATTTCTCATTTACTTCTCCCAATGTCCCCATATCAGAGGCATAGGACACTCAGAGAGATGGATGAACTTACCCAAGGTCACAGAGCTTTAAAGTAGAGAGCTAGGATTTGAATCCAAATGACCATGGCTCCACAGCCATGGGTTTTGGAAGGGGCCAAACAAAGGGAAAAGTGTCCAACAACAGAGCACTTGCATTATTGGAATACTCCAGGGAGAGTAGCAATGAGTTTCTTTAGCCCACAAATCAGTAATGATAGAATATTTCTGGATTAGAAAAATAACATGTGCTTTGAGGCAACATAGAAGACATGAAAGTGTATAAGGCAGAGAATAAGCATTCCCCAGAATTCTACTGTCTAATCAATACCCTTCCAACATTTTTTGTCTTTGTCTTTTTGCACACACGCACACATAAACACACACACACACACACATGCTGCTTACATGTTCAAAAATATTTATTGATCACTTTCTATATCTGCAAAAATATAAATGCAAAAATATAGATATATATGGAAATATACATTAGGAACGTATTGGATATTTTGCATCTTGGCGTTCCACTTAATTTGATAGCATGTGTATTTTTGTGCATATTCCTATGAACTATAATTCTTCAGGAACATCATTTTTAATGACTGCTTGGCAATTCATTTTGTAGGTAGCAAAATGCATCAATAAGCCCCTTATTTGTGGACTTGCACATTTCTGTCAATTTCTCTTTCTGGGAAGTAACACTAAGTGAGCATCCACATATGATATATCTTTTGGCACATCTTTTATTATTTCCTTGGGATATGATTCTTGAAATAATGGTGAAGAAATGAACATTTTATTTTTATTTTTTAAAAGATTTTACTTATTTATTTGACAGAGAGTGCCAGAGATCACAAGCTGGGGTGGGGGTGGGGGGCATACAGCAGAGGTTGAAGCAGAATCCCCGCTGAGCAGGGATCCTGACACAGGGCTTGATCCCGGGACTCTGGGATCGTGACCTGAGCCAAAGGCAGACGCTTAACTGACTGAGCCACTCAGGCACCCCAGAATTGAATGTTCTAAAGCTGTGAACATTTGATACATATTGTTATTTTTTTTTTTTAAAGATTTTATTTATTTATTTGACAGAGATAGAGACAGCCAGCGAGAGAGGGAACACAAGCAGGGGGAGTGGGAGAGGAAGAAGCAGGCTCATAGCGGAAGAGCCTGATGTGGGGCTCGATCCCATAACACCGGGATCACGCCCTGAGCCGAAGGCAGACGCTTAACCGCTGTGACACCCAGGCGCCCCTGATACATATTGTTAGGTTGCGATCCAGAAATGTTTCCTCTACATTCCCAACAATAATCTGTGAGAGCTTTTGGCTCTTTCTTGATGGCTCTTGACTTGGAGTATGTTGGGTTTTTGTTTGTTTGTTTGTTTTTTCTTTTTCTTTTAAAGTAGTTGTGGAAGTGTTGTATCAAGGCCTTGCATTCCACAGATAAATTATTGCTGGTACCCATTTGTTATTTTCTCACGGAGATTGCTGTGGATCCATTATGCTTCTTGTATTAATTGTAAAAGGCCAAAATGGAACCCATACTTATATTATTGGATATTAGAAAAAAAACAGGACAACTTGTACTGCAGTGATATTTTACTTTGTATCTGTAACAAAATTGAAATAAAAACCTTCATAAGTGCTAGTGCATTGTTAAAATGTTCAGATAAATTATTTGGTTCATAAATAAGTAATTTTAACTTTTATGATAATGGAGAGGAGGAAAGGTGGTACGAGACTTTCTGAATATACCAATAATTTATTCTCCTGCAGCCAAGATAAACAGCACCATGAATTAAATGACAGAATATTGGATGACAAGCTGCATCATCTTAGGGATGGCACTCGTTAGGGATGCATATATCATAAGACTTATAATATGACCACAAAAATGGGAGCTTTCTACTCTGGGTGGTCCAAGGGAGATGCTCTCAAATGATGCCTTGGAAGAAGGCAGTTGGCAGTTACTGTGCAGCACTATGTTGGTAACAAAGAGAAGGAGCAGAAGACAGGAGCTCCTGTGCACATTTTCTTCTCCCATCATCCGGGATAAGGCTGGGGGGATTGCATTGGATCATAAGAGCTTAGGAAGACAGAGATGAATTAGAGGCAGCTAAAATTTGCAAATTTCCAAACAAGTGGTTCCATTTTAGCAGGGGTCTTTTGAGTGATTTTCACTGATACCCCAAATGTTTTTAGTGACCTACACGAACTTGGAGGAGGAGAGAGAATGTTCTCTGAACTTCAGTTCTGGCTCAAGGCTTCATCCTCATGCTTCCACATACTTAAGCCTATGTTTTTATGTTTATTCATTCACCCATCCATCCATCTATTTATTCATTCATTCACAGTCAAATATTTATTGGTTAAGGTCTCTGTGCCTGGTGGCATGCCAGTCAAAATGCTGATTCCCCATCTCACTCTCTGCTGTGATTATCTGTCTAGAGTAGTGTACACTTAGGTTTGACCAAAGTGGGATTCTTCTGGGATCTGCATTTTGAAAAGAACTTTGTTCATACTTCTTCAACATTTACCACATTATTTACTGAACATCTACCATGTGTGGGGCATTGTGCTGAATTCTGGAGATAGAATGAGATGAAAGTCATCTGGGCTGGCAATGATGGTAGAAAAGAATGGTATTGTTGAGTGTGGAGTTGGTTTATACTCTCAGCCACTTCTGGCCCTCCCTTTTAATCCTCAAAATCACTCCCTTAATTTGGGTGGAATTAAAATACATGGAACAATAGTGTGTTTTCTCGCTGTGGTTAGTAACTGAACACTCTAAAGGAGTCAGGAGAACAGGGTTATCACCCACAGTAGTCATCCTTATCATGGCTGCCCATTAGAATCTGGGGCATGTGGACATTGATGTCCATGCCATGCCCCAGACCAAGTATATCAGAAGCTCTGGGGTGTATGACCTAGGCATTGGTTTCTTAAAGGTCTGGAGATGATTCCAGTATGCAGCCAAAGTTGAGAAGCACCAACTAAAAAAGTGCAGGTGTGTTGAGTTACCACCTTTCACCCCAGAGCCACCTTTACAACTGTATTTTTCAGGGAGTCCAGTTCCATGATATGTGCTATGAAGAAAATGGTCAATGGCCAGAGAGTTGTGAGAAACTGTATTCTCCTTCTTGGAGGTTCACTGCCTACCCTGGCATTTTAAAGACCATGAGAAATCTTGCCATAAAGAGACCTGTTGAATTTTAGTGGGATTCTCTATTATTTTTGGTCTGGGATTGGCTTGACTGCATTTTCTTTCTCTCTTCATCAATTAAGAATTTTACTGAATACATTCCAAGAAATGGCTAGAGTGAGCAAGAGCTGATTCTCTAGTCTGAGGATGATTCCAGTTCCTTGATTCTCTGTTCTTGAGCCCCCCTTTGTGCCCTTTCTCTCATTACTTTTTGAGTAGGCATTGGGCCCAGTGAAGAAGTAAAACTGCACTCAATCCATTTGCTAAAGCATTTATTGACACTTTTTAAAAATTTTTTATTTTTTTGAGAGAGAGAATACAAGCAGGGGGAGGGGCAGAGGGAGAGAGAAGCAGACTCCCCATGAAACAGGGAGCCTGATGTGGGGTTCGATACCAGGAACCTGGGATCATGACCTGAGCCGAAGGTAGACACTTAACTGACTGACCCACCCAGGCGCTTCTGTGCTTTTTCTCAATTGACACGTCTCTGCTATGCTACGGAAGAGACTGGCAGTTCTTCCCTTTTCTATAGTGGTGGTTCTCAGTGTGTGGTCCCTGAACTAGCAGCATCAGAATGAACTGGTAAAGTAGGCAGAATTATGGCCTTTCTTAAATGTCTACACCCTAATCTCCAGAATCTGCGAATATGTTATCCTCCCTGGCGAAAGGGATTTTATGTCTGTAATTAGGATTATAGATCCTGAGATGAGGGAATAATCGTGGCTTATCTGGACGGACCGCATCTAATCACACTATCGGCTGAAAAATGAGACAATCTTTCCAGGCTGCAATCAGAGAGATTTGACCATAGAAAGGCAGGAGAGATTCAAACATGAAAATAACCCAAACTCTCATTGCGGACTTGACTGTGGAGGGACAGGTCCTTACTGGAAGTTGAGAATGCCATCAGTTCATGGCCAATAAGGAAGCGGAGACCTCAGAACTGAATTCTGCAAATAACCTGAATGAACCAGGAAACCAAGCCTCCCCTAGAGCCTTCAGAAAGGATCGTAGCCTTTCTGCAGCTTGAGAGACCTAACACACAGAACAGTGAGAGAGTGAATTTGTGTTGTTTTAAACCCTGAGTTTGTGATTATTTATTCTGGCAGCAACACAAAACTAATGCATCTGGGAACTTGTTGACATGCAAATTCTCAGTCCTCATCCCAGACCTACTGAACTTACTAGAACCAGAAGCTAGCAGGGGGTGTGGTGGTGAGGGGGTAGTGGGCACCTGCAGCCTGTTTTAACAAGCTCTGTAGGTGATTCTGACATGCTGAAGTTTGAGAACTGCTGTTCCACAGTGATAGAATTCCTGAATATTAAGTAAACAAGTGGCTGCCCAGACCGAAAACTGCATTTCCGTCTTTTGTTGCCGGTGGGTATGGTCTTATGACTACATTCTTGCCAAACAGGTTGTGGAGTGAAGGGTTAACTCAGCAAACTTGAGGTGTTAAAACACATTCCAATGAAAAGACCAGCTTTGCTGGATCCTGGGAGATAACGTTTGAGCCCTTGAAATATCCTGCTCAATTAGAGTATCCGTGTATACTTTCGACCTTGGGCCATGCCAAGCAGTTTATGCTAACATTGTGTGATTTATGGTGAATGCTTGTTTTTGTTCACATCAGGCCTTGGGCCACGTTGTATCAGTGTGACCTCTGCAGGGCCTGGAGATGTTGGTAGATAACCACCCCAGCCTCTGTCAGTAAGGTGGACAGTTTTGAGATAAATTCTGCACAGTTCTTCATGTGGTCCCCAGAAGCATTGAACTTTAGTCACTCACATGCATAACCAGCTCAATAACACATGCTTTATTGTTCTTCCCCCTTCCCTTCCAGTTCTCCTGGTCCCCTCTCTCCTTTCACTTTCCTAGGCTCCCCTTCCAAATAAGCTACCTGAACCCATGCTCTTGGTTGTTGTCTTGGGCTCTGCTTTCGGGGGAACCCAAACTAGGAGAATCCTTACTGAGACAGTTTATGGTAGGGTCTTCCTCTCTGAGGACTGCGACGCAGATATAATGGCTCATCCGTCCCCTTTGACTGTATTAAAGAGGACCATCCTCTAGGAATGGAGAGGTGGTGAATTAGAAGGTATGTGGGTCTGTAATGAATCTGTGGAACTTCCATACCAGCCCTGGACTGCTGACCTCCCAACTTGTTCAGTGAGAGAACGAAAGCTTGTGTGTATAAGCCCCTGTTAATTTTGGGGGTGGAGGGTGGGCAAGGGGTGGCTCACGTGCTACTTAACCTAATTCTGACTACCACTGCAACTAAGGGCTAAATGGAGAGTTTGGTTTGTTATCAGACTGATACTAAATTGTGCCTGACCTTCATTGCCACAATGATGAAGGGTTGGTTGCATGAGGGACAAGCACATTGTTTTTGGATAGGAGCATTAGACCAGGAGTCAAGCAACTGGAGGGCTATGTTGACCCCCAAGGAGCTGTGCATCTTATTTCTCTTGGATTAAACTGCTTGATCTCAGGGTCTCTTGATTTTTACATACCGTGATTCTATGAATTTAAAGTATTAAAAAATTCACTTGCAAAAACACAACACTGGAATCATCATGAATTGTAAATGTGGGGCATTTGTATTTGCATTTTGAAATTTCCTCACTAATAAAATGATGAGCATATCTTAGCCTGCATGTGCATGTATTTTTTTAAATGACTGTTAACGTTAGAAGCTCCATGAGGCATTATTTAAGTTCATAGTCTCACTTGCTGTGAAGACAAACTTTGCTTGAATATTGGAAGATGTTTACAAAACTCTGTTCACCTGACAGTGATTCTTCAGGCTGATAGGAACCTTCACATGTTCTTTTCCTTTGCCTGGCTGGTACCCAATCAGTCTATATAATGAGACAGGCCAGAGGACAGGGAATTATGCCCCAGGACAGTCTTCACTCTGTTGTTGGTCTTTGCATGCAGAAACCACAATTTATGATGTGATCAAGAATGATATTAGTTGGCAGTATAATGAGCTCGGGATTTTTGGATAGCCTCGATGTACACCGTGACCTTTGCTGGATGGAAAGTGTCAGACTTGGGCACATGCATATCAGTTGTGGAGAAAGACCCTCCTTTGGGGAGTCAAGGGTCATAAATTTTGTTTCTAGGCAGCATATACGTATGCAGTTGCCTAGCAACCACGAGAGCAGTTAAGTCCTTGCTCTATGATGCTGTAAAGGATTTCATCCATCTTGAAAAGCTAACAGCATAATTTAAATTTTTGAAGCAGAGTGTGGGTGTTCTCAAGTGGCAGAGCCTCATCTCACATGTTGTTGCAAACTCTAACTGCATAAACTTGATGTTGCTGAAGTTTTCCGCATTAGGGATGTTGTAAACAAAAGGCTAGAACTCTGAAGAGAGGTTGAAAGAGACATCCTTCACTAGAATGTATTCAGTACCAAGTAACAGAAAACCCAACTAGCAGTATCCTAAAGCACAGGCATGTTTGCTGTTTTCTGAACAAGAAGCCTTGAGAGACACAATCTCGGGGTTGATTTAGCTGCTCACCAAGGACCCAAGCTCCTTCCATGCCTCCATTATATCATCAGTGGTGCGTTGGCCTTCATCCTTTGTGTGGTTGCCTTATGCTCACAGGAAGGCTGCCAGAGCTTTCAATACCCCAGTGTCCCAGATTAGCATCCAACACAGGATAGGAGAGAATGACCTTCTTGTGTCAGGTCTCTCTTGTTTCTTTCAGGGGAGAAAGTCTTTCCTTAAAGTCTCCCAGCAGATATCTTTTTATTTCTCTTTAGTCAGAACTGGGTCACATGGGCATCCCCTCTCAGACTGGTCATTGGCAAAGGAGGATTCAGTCACCTTCACTGGCTTCTGCCGATCATGATGCAGCCTGGGGGCAGGGCCTATCTTCCCTGAGCACCTTGCTACCATCCAGATTCCTGAGAAAGATAAGGGTCTGTGAGCAAAGGTAAGGGATGCCTGGCTGCTAGCTGCCTCACACTGTTGCTGCGGTTCCTTCCACGTTATTGCTTATGTGTGGATTGCTTATCTGTGGAGGTCAGAGGTGGCAAACTCACTCTTGAAATGTTTTTAATGTATTGAAATTAGAATTTACAAATAGGAACAGTTTGCTTTAAAAATTAGATTTTTTGAGCGCAGGGTGATTAAAATAAAAACTTTTAAAAAATTGGATTTTTCACTTTGCAAAAAACTTTGGTGATCTGGCAGCCTTTGAACAGCATGCACATGTGGGAGAAATTAGCTCAAGGGATTGCTGTCTTTGGATGGGTTATGTGCACCACACTCTTAACCCCTCCCTTTGTTGGGCATGTGGTTCTTACTCATGCATGTTATTTTCTTGGCCCCCATAGACATTTGTGCCTGTAAACCTTAATGGAGATGCTTTTTTAGTTACATGCAGACATTCTGAAACAGGAGACTTACAGTCAGATTGGTCTATTATGCTTCAGTACACTAACTACCACCATTCTCTATCATCCTTCCTAGGTTTGGGACTCTTTTGCTCTTCTGGTCTATGTTTATTTTATGCCCATGGAAAGGGAGTGTGGTGTCATGGTCAAGAGCATGGCTTTGGACCTAGTACAGAAGTGGTTGGAGCCCTGGAAAGATCACTTATTGTGACCTCATTTTCACCTCTGTAAAATCTGATAATAGTGGTATCTACCTCATGGAGTTGATTAGAGAATTATCAGAGTGCTTGGTTCACATAATGCTAATCTTGCCAGAGATGATGATGAAGAAGATGATGATGTTTCCCTTCGTCTGTGTTTATTATGTCAGTCCTTTGAGGTGCCATTTTAGAATGCAAAACACAGTGACTGGAGCTGATGAAAGGCACCTCCTATGGACCTAGAAGAGGATCCTTTGAGTGACCGTGCTTGAGGGGCAGTAGCCATCTGGAATAGTTTTTCTACTCACTCCAGGACAGAATCAGATCCACCTAATTCATGCTTCCAGGTAACATTGCACAGCTCCTAGAAATTCAGTCCTGCACTCAAGATTTGCTCATTTCTATTCAGACCGGGGCACATTCTATATTTATACTATAAAAAAATCAGTGGATATTTTAGTTTATGCCTGGGGACATGGGAGACAATTCTGGGCACCTCTAATGATCTTGGGGAGTCATCTTTCCCTACCAAGATATCTTTTTACTTCATTGTTGGATTTTGGTCTAGGTTCCATGAGATTTATCCATATGTAACTCAATCTGGAAAGAATTGGAGGTCACAGTGTAAATGAGGTCAGATTAGAAGAGTTATTTGAGGGAGACAGGCTATTTTGAGGTCAGTTAGTTGCTTTAGTTCATTCTCAACACTGAGTGTGTGGATCCTAGTAAATTAGCAATCTCAAAGGGAACCTTAGGGAACTCATTATAACTCCATTTTTTTTCCATAATGAAATTACAAATTATTTAATTGAGATAATAACCGGTGGGAGTGAAAATGGAGAGATAAGAGGCCCATGTGCCCTATTGCGAGTATAAATTAATACAGTAAACTTTGGATTGGGTGGTTTGGAAACTATCAACCATAGTTTGAAATGTTTTGCCCTAGACATTCTTTGAAATTTCTAGCAGTATATCCTATCAATATACTTGACCAAGTATACAAAGAAGTTCATGGCAGCACTGTTAGTAGTCATGAGAAATTGAAAGTAAAATAAATACCTATCGAAGGGGACTCGTTAAATACAGTATTATGTGACTGTACATTGAAATTACTTTGCAGCCATTAAAAAGTATGGAGTAGATCCCTATGAGTTGACATGAAAAGATGCCAAGCATGTGGTAGAACAGTATGTTTTATATAAACATGTGTAAAAATGTATGCCCGTATTCAAAAACAGAAATGCATGCCAAATTGTTAATACTGGCTCCCTCAGGGAATAAAATTGTAAGGATATGAGGGTAGAGGGACAGGAAGAAGGAGAGGAGGCAAAGTTTGATTCTTAATTTATATACTTTTGGACATGTTTTGCATAACACGTACTCTAGTTGTAATTAACATTGTACATTTGAGAGGTTGGAATAGAAACCCAGGGAGGCGGAATGCTCCCTCTGAGGAGCGATGTAACATAGAGGTTGAGAACACGAGTTCCAAAGCCAGACTGCCTGGACTCGAATCCTGCTTGTTGCGCTGACCAGCTGAGTGTCTTCAGGCAAGTCCGTGGACTTCTCGATACCTTGCTTGTTTCATCTTTGAAAAGAGGAGAATAATGATACCTCCCCTGGAAGGTTGCTGTGAAGATTCAATGAATTATGGTATGTACAGGATTTAGAAAAACATTAACTATTATTGTTACCATTCTTGCATAATTATAGCAAAAATGCAGAGGTAACTGGAGTGAATTAAAAAGTTACCACAGGCATCTAGAGTCTAGTACTAGAAATTTATGAAATGCAGTGAAATCCCTTTGATAGGAAGTAGCATATATTTATTTTTAGAAATCGCAGCTCTGGGAGGAGACAAGTGGCTGGATAGATAAGGCCAGGAGACAGAGAGGCCCTTACCTGTAACTGAGGAACAAAGTCAATAGCTCTGAACTAAACATATATCACAATGAGAGCATAAAACACACCAGCTGTAACTGCAGATCCAGAGAGTCAGAGGAGGGAAAAAAGGGGAATGTTTCATAACCTTCAATCATCTCTGTCTTCTTCTTGCTCTTCTGCTAATTCTTCACCTTATCTTTCCTCCCCCGACAACAAGTCCTGCATTTGATCCAGATTTTATCTCTTTATGGGACAGCTGATACAACAATAATGTATAGTTCACCAAAGAGCCGGAACATTCTGCAGAATAGTCAAACAGTCGCTCAGAAATGGGAAGACCTGCTCAAGGATGAAAGCTATCAAAAGCAGCTACTCTAAATGAGTGGGCAGGGGCCGGCAAAACACAAGCATTTGGTGGAGAATGCTTGGGAAACCAGGATCACTTGACTTTTGATTCTAAGACTTAATTGAACTAAGGAACTGAGTGCTAAAATCATTCTCTGTTGTTGCTCAGATGAAAAGCCAGCCCGGCTGTAAGAACAGTGACCGATTGACATTGACAGTCTTCCATCTGGAGCTTAATCTGTCTCCATACATCTGTGACAGTGGTGTGTCTTTCAGAGCAGGCCCACGTAATTCTGAAGGCCAAGCATCAAGTAAGAAGCCAGAGTTCTAGTCATTAGTCACGCATCTGGGCCACAGGGCAGTTCCAGGGTGCTGCCTTTGCTTGCAGCTGGAGAAGATATGATGGCACCTAACGTGCTTCCTAATGAGGATCCGCACAGATGACAGGGCTAGACTGTAGCAGCAAGGCACTGCTGGGAAACAGCTCCCTCCGGCTTAAGGGAGGCTTCGCTCTGTGGCTGGCTTTCTTTCCTGAGCCACAGACTTGGCTTCTGATGGACTGTGTCCACTGTAGCTCATTAAGGGGTTGGACAGCGGCGGGCCCAGCTACGTAAAGTACAGAGCTGCACGGTTATTCCCTGCCCTCAGTGCCCTGATGGCCAGCGTCTCGATGCTTCAAAGGAACAATTGTTAGATGTTTCATTTGAAGCAGGTTTGGGGGACCTGAAGGTTCCTTGAAACATTTAAGGGCTCTGTGTCCCCCTACTTGAAAGAGAATGTGTGGCCCTTTACAAATGAAAATATTACTCAGATAGGGTAATTTGAGAAGAGGATACACTATGACACAGATTCTCTTTTAAAAAGCATAGGAGTAGGTGTAATGAGACTCCCAAAATTAACTAATTCTCTGCAGTTTGTGGGTATTCAGTTCATCTCAGTGATTTCTGGCCCAAAAAAAAAAAAAAAATTCCACAATGAATAAAATGACTTTCATTATCTGACAAAAGCAAAGCATCCATTTTTCTTTTGGAACGAAATTCAAGTGTGAATTGAGTTAGCTGTGGTCGATGGGACATTATGTAAAAATGTTGGACAGTACTTTCAAATTAAGTTTCATTTGTGAAAGTTACTATAACACTGTTCAAATGGATGATTTTTGTATTGACTCTGTATTAGCTAAAAGCATAACAATAGACAGGGAGTTAAGATGGCGGAGGAGTAGGGGTCCCCTTTTTCAGCCGGTCCCCTGATTCGAGCTGGATAGGTACCAGACCAGCCTGAACATCCACAGAAACAGCCTGAGACACAGGAAGATACATCTGGATCTCTACAAATGAACATCTCCAGTGCTGAGTATTGAGGTACGAAGCGGGGAGCTGTGAAACCGCGCACAGATATCGGAAGATAAACAGAAGGGGGAGGGGGCCGCTGGGCTCTGGCGCCGGGAAGCTGTAGCCACCTGCACGGGGGAGTGGGCGGACTCGCGGACCGGCACCCGCGAGAGAGCAGACTGAGACCGTGAGCCGGAAACGTGCGCCACCAGACTGAAACGGAGCTCCGCTGTGCTCACTGGAACCAGACTGAGACTGGGAGCTCCAGGAGTGCACGGGGGTGGCTGGCGGCTGGTGGTGTTAGAAACACAAAGGACAGAGACGCACCGGCCCTGGAAGTGAGGGCTGGGATGCCGGGTGTGTGGCGCACATCCCGGGACGCTGCAGGGTTGAGCAGCACCAATAGAAACAGAGTTAAAGTGGCCAGAACATCAGTGGAGAACGGTCCATGATCCCTCTGTTCTGAGACAGAGGCTGAGATTTGGCCACTGCTGCTCTGACTCTCAGAAGAGGCACAGCAAACTGCCAGGGAAAGCCGCCAGAGAACAAAAACCTGGAAATACTGGCTCACAGTGTGCCTATCCCCATCACCCCTCGCAGGGGCCATGGAAACTCTACCCAAACAGGGTTGCCTGAGTATCGGCGCGGCAGGCCCCTCCCCCAGAAGGCAGGCTGAAAAATCAAGAAGCCCACATCCCTAAGATCCCTATAAAATAAGGGCATGTGGCCTGGGTCCCGGTCAATAATTTGGGCTCTGGACAACCCCGCAACCTCTCCTCATCAGAATGACGAGAAGGAGAAATCCCCCCCCCAGCAAAGAAAAGACAATGAGTCTGGGGCCTCTGCTACAGAACTAATGGATATGGATATAACCAAATTATCAGAAATGGAATTCAGAGTAACAATGGTCAAGATGATGTGTAGACTTGAAAAAAGTATTAACAAAAATGTTAATGAGAATATAGAGTCTCTAAGGGCAGAAATGAGAGCGAATCTGGCAGAAATGAAAAATTCTATGAGCCAAATTCATTCAAAACTAGAGGCTCTGACAGCCAGGGTGAATGAGGCAGAAGAACGTATCAGTGAATTGGAGGTTGGGTTAATAGAAGAGAAAGCTAAAATAGAATCTGGACTCAAAAAAAATCCACGCTCAAGAATGTAGGTTACAGGAGATTACTGACTCAATGAAACGTTCCAATGTCAGAATCATCGGCATCCCCAAGGGGGTGGAGAAAAACAGAGGTCTAGAAGAGATATTTGAACAAATTGTAGCTGAAAACTTCCCTAATCTAGCAAGGGAAACAAACATTCATGTCCAAGAGGCAGAGAGGACCCCTCCCAAGCTCAACCACGACAAACCTATGCCACGTCACATCATAGTGCAATTCGCAAATATTAGATCCAAGGATACAGTATTGAAAGCGGCCAGGGCAAAGAAATCTCTCACGTTCCAAGGCAAAGGTATCAGAATTACATCAGACCTGTCTACACAGACCTGGAATGAGAGAAAGGGTTGAGGGGCATTTTTAAAGCTCTTTCAGAGAAAACCATGGAGCCAAGGATCCTTTATTCAGCAAGGCTGTCATTCAGAATTGATGGAGAAATAAAGACCTTCCAGAATCTCCAGTCATTGACCAATTTCGTAACCACGAAACCAGCCCTACAGGAGA
>NW_024423786.1:29627536-29628674 GCF_017311325.1 Ursus maritimus
AAAAAAAAAAAAAAAATTCCACAATGAATAAAATGACTTTCATTATCTGACAAAAGCAAAGCATCCATTTTTCTTTTGGAACGAAATTCAAGTGTGAATTGAGTTAGCTGTGGTCGATGGGACATTATGTAAAAATGTTGGACAGTACTTTCAAATTAAGTTTCATTTGTGAAAGTTACTATAACACTGTTCAAATGGATGATTTTTGTATTGACTCTGTATTAGCTAAAAGCATAACAATAGACAGGGAGTTAAGATGGCGGAGGAGTAGGGGTCCCCTTTTTCAGCCGGTCCCCTGATTCGAGCTGGATAGGTACCAGACCAGCCTGAACATCCACAGAAACAGCCTGAGACACAGGAAGATACATCTGGATCTCTACAAATGAACATCTCCAGTGCTGAGTATTGAGGTACGAAGCGGGGAGCTGTGAAACCGCGCACAGATATCGGAAGATAAACAGAAGGGGGAGGGGGCCGCTGGGCTCTGGCGCCGGGAAGCTGTAGCCACCTGCACGGGGGAGTGGGCGGACTCGCGGACCGGCACCCGCGAGAGAGCAGACTGAGACCGTGAGCCGGAAACGTGCGCCACCAGACTGAAACGGAGCTCCGCTGTGCTCACTGGAACCAGACTGAGACTGGGAGCTCCAGGAGTGCACGGGGGTGGCTGGCGGCTGGTGGTGTTAGAAACACAAAGGACAGAGACGCACCGGCCCTGGAAGTGAGGGCTGGGATGCCGGGTGTGTGGCGCACATCCCGGGACGCTGCAGGGTTGAGCAGCACCAATAGAAACAGAGTTAAAGTGGCCAGAACATCAGTGGAGAACGGTCCATGATCCCTCTGTTCTGAGACAGAGGCTGAGATTTGGCCACTGCTGCTCTGACTCTCAGAAGAGGCACAGCAAACTGCCAGGGAAAGCCGCCAGAGAACAAAAACCTGGAAATACTGGCTCACAGTGTGCCTATCCCCATCACCCCTCGCAGGGGCCATGGAAACTCTACCCAAACAGGGTTGCCTGAGTATCGGCGCGGCAGGCCCCTCCCCCAGAAGGCAGGCTGAAAAATCAAGAAGCCCACATCCCTAAGATCCCTATAAAATAAGGGCATGTGGCCTGGGTCCCGGTCAATAATTTGGGCTCTGG
>NW_024423786.1:29630139-29631198 GCF_017311325.1 Ursus maritimus
GGCACTATATTATTCTTAAAGGATGTATCCAACAAGTGGATATGACAATTATAAATATATATGCCCCCAACAGGGGAGCAGCAAGATACACAAGCCAACTCTTAACCACAATAAAGAGGCATAGAGATAAAAATACACTAATAGTAGGGGACCTCAACACTCCATTATCAGAAATAGACAGAGCACCCATGTAGAAAATCGACAAAGAAGCAGGGCTTTGAATGCCATACTTGATGAGTTGGACCTCATAGATATATATAGAACACTACACCCCAGAACCAAATACTCATTCTATTCTAATGCTCATGGAACATTCTCAAGAATAGACCATGTTCTGGGTCACAAAACAGGTCTCACTCAAAAGAATCGAAAAATCTAAAATGCAGTTTTTATATTCTCACCTCAAGAAGCTGGAGCAGCAACAGAGGGACAGGCCTAATCCACGCACGAGGAAGCAGTTGACCAAGATTAGAGCAGAAATTAATGAATTGGAAACCTGGAGAACAGTAGAGCAGATCAACAGAACTAGAAGCTGGTTCTTTGAGAGAATTAATAAAATTGACAGACTACTGGCAAGACTTATCCAAAAGAATAGAGAAAGAACCCAAGTTAATAAAATTATGAATGAAAAAGGAGAGGTCACAACCAACACCAATGAAATTGGAAGGATTATTAGAAACTTTTATCAACAGCTTTATGCCAATAAATTAAGCAATCTGGAAGAGATGGAGGCTTTCCTAGAAACCTATAAACTACCAAGACTGAAACAGGAAGAAATTGATTTTTTAAACAGGCCAATTAATTATGAAGAGATTGAGTCAGTGATAAACAACCTTCCAAAAAACAAAACTCCAGGCCTGTACGGTTTTCCTGGGGAATTCTACCAAACATTCAAAGAAGAAATAATACCTATTCTCCTAAAGCTATTTCAAAAAATAGAAACAGAAGGAAAGCTACCAAACTCATTCTATGAGGCCAATATTACCTTGATCCCCAAACCAGGCAAAGACCCCCTCAAAAAGGAGAATTACAGACCGATCTCCCTAATGAATATGGACG
>NW_024423786.1:29632749-29662870 GCF_017311325.1 Ursus maritimus
TGGAGAGGATGTGGAGAAAGGGGATCCCTCCTACATTGTTGGTGGGAATGCAAGTTGGTACAGCCACTCTGGAAAACAGTGTGGAGTTCCCTTAAAAAGTTAAAAATTGAGCTACCCTATGACCCAGCCATTGCACTACTGGGTATTTACCCCAAAGATACAGACATAGTGAAGAGAAGGGCCATATGCACCCCAATGTTCATAGCAGAATTGTCCACAATAGCTAAATCATGGAAGGAACTGAGATGCCCTTCAACAGATGACTGGATTAAGAAGATGTGGTCCATATATACAATGGAATATTACTCAGCTATCAAGAAGAATGAGTTCTCAACATTTGCTGCAACATGGACGGCACTGGAGGAGATAATGCTAAGTGAAATAAGTGAAGCAGAGCAAGACAACTATCATATGATTTCTCTCATCTATGGAACGTAAGAACTAGGATGATCGGTAGAGGAAGAAAGGGATAAAGAAAGGGGGGGTAATCAGAAGGGGGAATGAAACGTGAGAGACTGTGGACTCTGAGAAACAAACTTAGGGCTTCAGAGGGGAGGGGGGTGGGGGAATGAGATAGGCTGGTGATGGGTAGTAAGGAGGGCACGTATTGCATGGTGCACTGGGTGTTATACGCAACTAATGAATCATCGAACTTTACATCAAAAACCAGGGATGTACTGTATGGTGACTAACATAATATAATAATAAAAAAAAGCATAACAAATTGTAACTCAGGGAATTGCTTATCTGGGGAATGATGCACCCTAGTTTGCTATGCCTACAAGTTGGAGAATCTAGAGGAATGAACAATTAGGTACATGTGACCAACTGTTCCCAGTGTTTCTCTCTACTGGACTCAGGAAGTCATATACCTAGAGGAACAGTGTCTTTTAGTGATTCAAAAAGTAGATTCTGGACTCAGACTTGGACTCAAATCTTGGCTGCCTTCTTTATGAGCTGTATGTCCTTGAGCAAGTCCATCCTCTTCTCTGGACTGTGCATGGTATCTGTAAGATAGGGATAATAACACTGCCTTCTCTGTAAGGTTGTTGGGTTATGCGAATGAGTGAATGAGAATGATGTTATTTTAAGAATAATCTTAAATGTGTACTGCTTGTGTATGCATATCTAATCATCTAGAACCATCCTGGAGATTTGTTCCCGGGCTGTCAGGTTGAGTAAAGCAGCCTGTTGGGTCATCTGTGGAGACAAGTGCTTGTAGAATGGTAGAGCTAGAACATTATCAACATAACCCCCTACATTTATGGAGCACTTACTACATAACAGGCAGTGTTCTAAATAGGCTGTGTGCATTCATGATCTCATTAAATCCTTTCAACAACTTTCTAATGCAGGTATTATTTTATCTTTACTTTTTCCTGTGATATTAAAGAACTTGCTCAGGGCTCAGAGTTGATTACTGTTGGAGGTGATTCTTGAACCCCGGTCAGCTTGATTCCAGGTGCCAGCTCTCACTTAATATCATCATAAAGTTCTCTGATCCAAGAAGCCATTCCCACCAACTGTCTGAGTCTTTCAGACAGTTGTCTTGGCTCTTGTTTACTTTTCTTGGCATAGAACAGCCTTAGGTTGTGAGAAAAACTTTTCCTTGCAGGTGAAATATGTTTAGCTGGATTTATTTTGCATTTTTAGTGACGCTTGACTCTTCATCTGGCTCTGTGATTAATCTGCCACGGGAGTGCAGTGAACCTTTAATTACAGCTTCTATACCCTCACTCTTTCCCCTATGTATTTTTCTACTGTTTAAGGTTCCAGTGGGCTAGATGTTCCGAAAGAGGTTTAACTGATATGTTACATAAATTACGGCCTTTGTGCACAGAGAAGGAAAGTTACAGTTGTTAGGTCTATCCAGTTTGTGATATCTTCTTCCTGCCAAAGATATTCACCTCCTTTCTTTCCTTTCCTTCTGTGTGGTTTTCATTGGAAACCACCAAGAACTCTTCCCTGGTGGTGATTCTGGTGGGCTTTCCTTGTCTTTGACTATGGTCAGACTTGAGTAACATAATAGACGCCACTTAAAGGAAGAAATTCTCACCAACCTCCAATACTGACTTAATTTTTTTTTTATAATTTGGTACTAAACATGTAAAAATATAAAGCTAGGTATAACTTTCTATGTGTGTAGTTCTTAGACAAATATGAAATTAAAACACATTTATAAATTAAATGCAATCAAAATGACAAAATCAAATTCAAATTAGCAACATTATTTTAACATCATGAATCGTGTTGTTTTATTTAAGCAGAGTCATTTCTGGAGCTATCGATATGGGATGTCTGTTATGCCAAAAGTTCTATATAGCTTGTCAAGCTTATGTTGGCCTGAACTGTGTGATGACTCACTTCCTCCTAACACTTTCTTCAGCTGCTATTATGGGACAATTCACTGATATCCTACCCTCACTCTGAGGTCTTGGAACACAAATGCATTATTTAAATGTTAATTCTGTCTCTTTTATATTTTTGGCTTGTGACAATTAAAACAGCATTACCTGACACCATTGCAATTGTAAATACAAACACAGATGCACACCCAGGTCCAGAAATGTTGTGCTGGTGCTCACATTTTAGGTACCATGTGGCTGATCCAGAGTACATCTGGAACATCTTAAATGAGTGTTATCTAAATGAAAACAAGAATTAAAAATCTCTTCAAGAATCTTCAGACCCCCCGAAGAACATGCTCAAAGACCTTAGTTTGAAAAAGAAGGTGTCAGCACTCCCTTCTCCGTGGACAGGATCACTGTTCTCTTTGTTGGGAACGTTCTCCCCTTGGAGTGTTGCATGGCTCACTCCCTCCCTTTGTTCAGGTCGTTGTTCAGTGTCATTGCCATGGGAAAGCCTCCCCTGACCACCCCATTTCAAGTAGCACTTCAGTTTGGCCCCTCACTTGGCCCTGTTTGTTTTAGAGTACACATCACCACCTGGCATTGTTGCTAGTTTACCTTCATTTGTCTCCACCAGTAGAATGCAAGCTCTTTTGAGAATGAACTTAGGTTTACTTACCACTGTGTTCCCTATGCCTCACATAGGAGGTGATAAAGATCTGTTGAACCAGGGAATGTGTGGCCTTGCTATCTATCTCTGGTCCTTTTTGCTGCATTTCTAATCCCAACCTCCACCTGGGTAAGACTCATTTTAAAAACCACCCCACCACCGCCTTGAGCCTACTTCCCCTTTGTCCCTCACTGGAACACCAGGAGATTTTACTGAGACCCCTTTTGTAACTCCTGGATTTTGCCTCCTGATATTTTTTTCTTCGTTTTTATCTCCTTTACTAGACTCTGAGCTCCTCAAGGACAGTGTCTGTGTTTGATTAACCTCTATAATTCCTCGTATCTGGCGTGAATGCAGAAATGTAGTCATAAATGGGAATCATCCTGAAACCATAGAGTAATTGGTACTAAATATCATTCTCTTCTGTTCCACAATATCCTGCAGAGTGATTGGCACATGGTAGGAGCTCAATGAGGGTCAGTGGATAGCAGGTGCTGTAAAACATGATAAGCTCTGGGAACTAAATTATGGCCAGCCTGATGCTAATACTATGATAGAAGAAATTCAATTTAATTCAACTGGCTTTTGTTCATCTCTATTATGTGCAAGTTAGTTAGACATTATGGTGGCTACAGTGAGGAATGTGTTGCCTTTGAGTTCACAATTGGGTAGAGAAAACCGGTAGAGCGGAAGAGAGACAGAAACAGAGATAGTGTTTGTTTGTTTGTTCATCCATTTGCTTATTCTTTCTTCAGATATGTGCTTGCCACCAGATTTAAGAAAAACCCAACATAGATCCTGGCAAGGAACTTAATTCTAGTGGAGGAGAGAGACAAAATGGTAGTAGTGATAATTGTGGTTAATGCCACAAAACGCATGTGTAAGGTGCCCTAATCTGAGGCAAAGAAGGTTCTCCTCGAAGCAAGACACTGAACTAAAACTAGGGGCAGCAGTAGGAGAATATTATGTGCAAAGAGGACCTGAACTGTAATATGGTGACAGGAATATGGGGCAAGAGAGAAAGTAATTCTGACCATAGGTCCAGAGAGCTTCATGGAAAAGGATGGTTTTGATGGGAACTTGAGAGACAAAGGTCATTTTCAGGTACATGGATGGGGAGGAGAAGATGGTCCCAATAAAAAGACCAGCCTTCCCATAGCACAGAGGTGGCAACATGTAGATCTGCTTTGTTCTGAGAATGTGCACAGAGAGGAATGGCGAACTTGCAGAGCTGGTAACGAACCTGTCCAGTAGAATCATCATAGTGATGAAATACGAAATATCTGTGGACCTCGGGCCACAAATTCAAAACATTTGCTGGTCGAAAATGGAAGCTTGCTGTGTTGAAGAGGCTACTAGTGTACAAGGAATCAGCTAAGATCATTCTTAGGCAGTGCTGCTGTTTACATTCCCATCAGTTAAAGACCTTTATCATTAGCACTGTATGTCAGCCTTTTAGAGCAGCTTATCACATGGAATCACAGATAACTTTTTTTTTCAGAAAAAAAATGAGATAATTTGTTAGAAAAACATTGCAAATTATATTGAGTTGACATCACTCAATTACAGCCACATTACTGAATTACACCTGTTCAGCCGCAAGCCGGGGAATTTATTAGCACAGCCTCCATTAGAGCTAATGGGAAATAGAGTTCCAAAGCTCTTTGAATCCATTGCATATTCTGTAAGAAGTGTTTTCCATGTTGGGACCACACTCTGGGCTTGACAGGAGCGAGCTGTGAGGACTTTATTTCTCACAGGATTTGGGGAAAATGCAGCAGTACTGTTTGTTTACATGGGCTGTGACATCAGGGGCTAGCCAGGCTGTGAGAGCCTATTTAGATGTGCCTTTTCCAGTCTCCCGATAGATGACCCTCTCCTCAGCCAGAGAGACATTGAAGAGCCATTCCACTCTCAGAGCTGTATTACCTGCATTTGAGTTTTCATTACCCAGCCATTATGCTCACTGCCCACAGCCACCTCCGCTTATTGATTTGGGACCTGTGCCAGTTTCTAATTGTTTCCTTCAGATTGGGTTTGCTCCGAATTGCTGACTCTTGTCTAGTAATTTCTCTCCTCCATATTGTGCCCTTTCCTTCCCTAAGAAATTAGCCATTTCTTGAGCAGCCTGTGTGTGACCCGTCAATTCATACCAGGGCCAAAAGAAACAGGGTGACTTCTTAAAAATTATTATTACCTTGGAACTTCAGAGCACATGAAAAAAACAAATTCCAAGAAGCTTTGGCTTCTTCTCCTCAACCCCCCCCCCCCCCCCATCCCTTTTTCCCTTGCATGTGAATGTATTGTGGGTGTCCTCCTTGTTATTCAACTGAGAACTTCTCAAGAGACACGGCAGGTTGAAGAATTTGAGATCTCTTAAGTACTTATTTTTCGGCTGTTTTCCCAACAGCCACTCACTTCTCAGGATGGATTTGAAAGAGTCCTTCCCTTTGAAAGAGGGTGGGAGGGGGTGCTTCTGATCCTCTTTTCTCTGTCTGTCTTCACTATTATTCAGTGTTCCCCAAGCAAATGTACTTCATATTATCCCATTTTCCCCTTAACATTTATCAAAATACTGTGGCAAGTCGTATCATGAAGCAGCACAAAATTTGGAAAGTTCCCTATTCCTCTTTACTTTGCAAATTATATCCAGTATCAGGACAAATATATTTAGGATAGAAGAAAAAGCTAACAATAGTCTTAATTTAAAAAACTGATAGATGAACTAGCATCTAAAGGAATTATCAGCCTCTCAATCGATGGGAGACTTTTGGAACCTTATTATAAATAGCATTCATTCTAAGCATGGGTATAAGAAGATAGGGTAGTGCCGCCCTACTCCAAGGGTTGTCCTTGCGCTGCTGACAGTGTGCAACAGAATCATTGCAGAAATTGAGAGGAAGGATTGAGAAACTCGTGTGCAAGGAAGAGTAAATTTACCGATTGATCCTGGTAACAATAAATTTGGCATTTGAATATGAATGCCTTTTTAAAAATTTCACTTTTCTAGTAGTTAATTTTTATTGTATTTTGTAAAACTATTTATCTGTGGCAGATTGGGACACACCTTGCCCCTCCATCTTTTATCACAGTTCCTTTGCAGAACACTGGTGCGTTTAGGTTAAAAACACAAGCCCAAGCGTTGGCCTTTCATAGCTCTTGGGTGTGAGTTCTGAATATGCCATTTACTGGCTATTTGATGTGGATCAGTTACCAAGTCTCTGTAAACCTTATACTCTGTCCTGAAACGTGGAGTAAGATGGTACTGTACTTACCTTGTGGTTAAGTACAAGGTACAACCCTTTGTGGCTAGGATTAATTGAGATGTGATGGATAAGCTGTAGGGTTTCGATTCAGCTAAATTTGGCAGCCCTGGAAAGAACTTGAGTGAGGTGCCTCGTGCATTATAAAACTGAGTAAATATTGCTTATCATGATTTGATTAAGTAAAACTTGTATATGACTTTTATCCTTATCTGAAGGATCTTAGGAAACAAAATATAGTAAGAACCTCATTTAGGTCATATATATATAAAGTTCTCTCAGAACACGGACTTGAAGGAAAACTTCATATTTAGGCTCCAACAGAAATCTTTTCCTAAAGATTATATCCTTGCTGGTTTTCTCAGTCTTATATCTTCTGACAGTATATGGAAATTACTAGAACCTGTGTATAGAGAGCATCCTCATAGAGCAGATATGCATTCCTAGTCATCATTAGATGCAGTGTAACTTTCACTCAGGAATTTTGACTCTATTTGCAAAAAAATGGTTACACACAACTCCTTGGTAGATTTTCTCAAATTAAATTCCGGAACTTTGTACAGAGGGTTTTGGGCACTAGCCCCCCTACCTCTTTCTTTTTTTATGTGTTATATTTCTTTCCTGGCTTAGAGGGCTTTGGGCACCCCCCCCCCCAACCTCTGTCTTTTTTCATGTGTTACATTTCTTTCCTGGCTTAAAATTTTCATGATTGTTATTCATGCAACAAACATCCGTCAAAAACCTTTTGAGGGCCTGTCATTTGCAAACCCATTGGCAATTTCCCTAGCTTGTACAAAAGTGGAGGTATGTATTTTAGCCAGTGAGACATGTAAGCTAAGAATGACCTAGGGATTATAGGAGATAAAGGTAATTGTGGGGCCAAAGTAGGGGATGCCTTGTGGGTATTTAGACAATCTCATTGTTTTCAGCATTTTTATTATCATTAGCCTCTCTATGTCTCTTTCTTTGTAGAATTTATTTTTTATTTTTTTAAAGATTTATTTATTTTGAAGAGAGAGAGAGCAGGGCGGAGGGGCAGAAGGAGAGGGAGAGAGAAGTCCAAACAATCCCCACGCTGAATGCAAAGCCCCATGTGGGGCTCGATCTCATGACCCTGAGATCAGACCTGAGCTGAAAAAAACCAAGAATCAGACACTTAATCCACTGTGCCACTCTTCATAGAATTTTAAATACATATTTTTTCACATTTTTTTTAATCTCTGAAATTGGGATATCTCTCATAATTGATGGTCACGTATAAATCACTCTAGGTAGGTAGCAGTTGGGACACAATTGTTTGGGCCTACACATGTATCAGTGTTCAAAGGGTCGGCATCAAAACTCACAGAATGGGAGTTGGTGGCTTGGAAGAAACTCCCAGAAACAATATTGGGCACACTTAGAAGAAATGCCTGTCTACTTGATGAGACAGGGGATGGCAATGTGCAGGCTGTAGTGATCTCCCCAGGTCCTATGGCTGGAAGTAGAAAAACTGGTCAACCAACATTGTCTGACTCCAAGCTTGTGCCTTAAAAATTTTTTGTGGAAAATTTCAAATCTACATCGAAGTAGAACTAATAACAAAATGAACACCTATGTCCACATTACCCAGCTGTAATAATTCTCAACATTTTACCAGTCTTAATTCATCTATCCCCATTTTCTTTCTTATTTATTTATTTATTTGCTTGAGTATTTTAAAGCACATCCTGGATATCACGTCATTTCACCTTAAAATTCTTTAGTGTATATTTCTTAACTGAGGTAGACATTCTGCCTTTCCATAAATACCAGGCCATCATCACACTTAATGAAATGAGCAAATAATTCTTTAATATGCCCTTTTGTAGTTGGTTTTATTAAAATGAGAATCCAGATGAGGCCAAGACACAGTATGCATTGAGTTGTTGTGTTACATCTCTTTTATTCTATAACACTTCTCCTACCCTTCCCCACCTCCCCAAATGATGTCCCTAATTTGTGTGAGAAACTGGGTCATTTGCTCGTATTATGAACTTAGCTGTTTGTATCCTTGTGGTAATGTTTAACTTCTCCTTCAGTAGCTTGGCATTTAGTCTAGAGCATTTATTAGATTGTGTACATGTTTTTAGGCAAGAATACTTCCTAGGTGGTGCTCTGCATGTCCTTTTGCATCCCAGCATGAAGCACATAATGATGGATTGTTCTTCTTTCAGTGAAGCCCAGATTAATCAGTAGGTTAGGTATCCTGAGCTTGTTCCTCTGTTACCAAGAACATTATTAGGGATTGCAAAATGGCAGTTTTCTAATTCTGTCATACTTCCTGCATTTATTACATGGAATGCTCCATAAAGAACTTTTTCTCATCAACCATTTGGCTACCCTGAAATATTGTTTGTATAGGCAGGAAAATACTTGTTTCTTTACCGTATTTCAATTTTCAGATTAATAAATGAATGCCTCGTAACCTCTAGTTAGTAACCATTGAGATTTTCTTAAAGTATCTTATGAACTTTAAAAAAATATATTTTATATGTTTCAATTCATCTCCATCATTAATCTTTTTGGAACTCAAATTTTCACACCCACTGGGCCAGTAGAGACTCCTTCAAGTATTCTTTCTATTATTTTCATGTGTCCTTCACATGAAAGCTTTATTTCTAATTGTTTATTTTTAAAAATTAAAAAAATTGTTTAAATTAATTAATTAAATTAAACTAAATTAAATTAAGTTTTCTCCTATGAGGAGTCTCATGCTCTTTTCCTTTCAGAGTCTCTCAGAGGCTCTGTCTATATCTGCTGTCTATATATCTTCAATAAACTCTGTTCTCACTCCCCCCTAAAAAAAGCTTTTCTTGTATGAAATGTTAAATAGATATAAAACTAGACAGAACAGTGTAATTAATCCCCATATACCCATATCTTGTTTCAGAAGTAATAAACTCATGGCCAGTTTGCTTTTTTGTACTCCAACTCACCTCCCCCCTCCCATATTTTTTTATAGCTTCATCCTTAAATATTAAGTTTCAATCCCATTAGTCTTTAACTTCCATCTTTCTATCACAAGATGTCCCAGGTAGAACATGTGAACTTGCTGGATTGATTAATTAGAGTGACTCCCAGCTGCTTTATCACTTATGCTTCAAAATGTAATGTCTTAAACAAAATGGGAGTTTACTTTTCATTCACGTAATAGTCTGGTATTAGTGCTCCTGGAGAAGGGGCTTCTTGTTGAGACTATTCAGGAATCCAGGTTTCTCTGATCCTGTGTTTCTGCCTTCCCTTAGGTCCATGATGCTCTCTGCATCTAATAGGTAAAAGGGGTGAAAGGGTGAGAAGTTACACCCATGTCTTAAAAGCCTTAACACAGAATTGGCACATATCCCTTTGGCTAGAACTCAGTCACATGGCCACACAAGTAGGTCTGGTCAATGAGAATGTCTAGAAAGAAGAAAGTATGAATTTTTGGTGAAGAGTTTTCTGTTTCTCCCACATTGCATTATGCATTCAAGAAATCCACAAATAATTATGAAACTCTAAGTTTTATCACCATCATCATAATTACCTTTGTTATGTCTTTAAAGTATTATTCTAGTTCATTAAATGCATTTTACTGGCTTAAAAGAACTAATGCTTTCTGAATAAGGGCACTGAAGGAAATTTGTGATGAACAACCATTTGAGTGGTTTCTTTTTGTTTTCTTTCTTTCTTTCTTTCTTTCTTTCTTTCTTTCTTTCTTTCTTTCTTTCTTTCTTTCTTTTTTTTTTATTATGGGATCATACCCATCAATAAATACTAGATGGGTGCTTCTGTCTTTGTAAGGTGGGAAGAGTGTGTACCAGCAATTTGAGTTCGTTACATTCCTGAAAAACTAAGAATTGTACCAAGATAAACAGTGATGCTTAATACCCATGATAACACACATGGAGAAGGCCCTACAGTATTGCTGGTTGAGAGGTGAGTCAAGGGCCCCAAGAGGAATGGTCACTGCATACACTTGATGTCCATCTTTTGGGAGGTGAAGATTCTGGATAGTTCCTTCAATTTCAGTATATGGGTATTGAGTCTTGTGTTAGTGAATTCTAAACTCACTCGGGGGCATCCAATGTCCAGGATGTACACAAGGGCAGAGAGGGGAAGTCCCAGCAGGAGAATGGAAGGCTGGGAAGGGAAGCTCAGGAAGGCCTATCTCTGCTTCATATCAATAATTTATATGGATGCCCCTCTGCACTGAGTCACCAGCCTGGACCAGGCCACATATGATTATGGGTTCTCCAGGGGAATAAAGGAAAAGTAGCTCCTATTGTGTTGTTACCATCTGATTTGGGGAAAAGACACTGGAATAGGGATACTGTATAAAACAGCAGATACTCAAATTTCATATATAAATATTTAATAGATGGAACAAATACCACACGCATCTCTACTACCCCTGGCCCGTGGGCCACGTGCAATCTACTTAATTCTATGTACACCTCTTAATCTAGTTCAAGATTAACAGAAAGCTGCCTCTGTGTTGCTTCATCTCAAACATGCCAAGTTTTTAACATTATGGTGTCAAGAAAAAGCAGTGACCATTTCCTCGATTACATGCTTTTTAACAAGGTAGATAGTCTAACTTGTTAAGAATATATCTTTCTTTATGAGACTTGATAAAACTGTTGTCATTTTAGATAGACAAATAAATTGGTGGTCCCTAAACGTACACATTTTTTTCTTAATTGCTCCTTTGTACAAAATAAGGTTTTCACTGACCCTACTCGTTCTCAAGAGTATTTCCATTCCAACACATAGAAGACAAAAAGGCTAAGAAATTCTCTGGGTCTGTGAAACTTGATTTAGGTAATGGGTTACAGTAGACACTGGTAAATTCAATGTGCCTCTGAGTTTTGTAGGGTGATGAATGTTTTTTATTGTGGTTCAGCAAACATTTTAGGTCAGACACAATAATCTAACTTTCGTATTTTACTTCTTTTGAGACGGGTTTTATCCAAAGCAGGAAACTACCTTTCCATAGCATCATACTTTTAAACTTTCTTGTTACTGATTCCTTATATAAACCTAGATGTAGGACCATCATCAAAAAAGGGCTTAATTTGGACGTTCAAAGGGGAGAGTGAGGTTCCAAAAAATCCTGCAGTCTTGTTCACCAAGATTCCAACCCACAGGATCTTACTTCACTCTGATGTTCCTTCCTCTCTACCGTAAGTAATGCTGCTTGGCTTCTGGAAAAAGAAGCTGGCTTTCAGAAGAATCAATGTGGTGCAACATTTTCTGTAGTAACCCATAGTCAAAAATCCCTCACAATAATTTTTCGAGAAGGCTAGGGAACGGGACAGCAAAATATAGTAAGAACGACTGTGGGAATTAAGTTTAAGACTTGACTGGTTTCAATATATATGTAGATCTCTCAGTAAAGACTTCATGGAGTGGCTGAAGTAAACTTTCCTGAAAATGTGGGAAATTCTGGTGTTTCTTACCAGCTACAAGTGTAGGCTTTGTAAATAGTACTGCTATTAGGCGGTGAAATTGATCTGTGTTAAGTGCCACTCTAAATGTATTTCATGATTACCTCGGTGTTTGAGGAATTGTGGCCCCATATCTACAGCCTTTATGATTTCTGTCATTTTCTCCTATCTTTACTATTACTTTCTTATTTTTTATTTAAGCAAATCTCTTTAAAGTTATTATGAAAAATCTTAAGTATGCGAAAGTAGAGAGAAGAGTACAGTGGCTTTCATAACACCCAGCGCATCATCAGGACAGACTTCGTGGGCATACAGTCTGTGGAGTCGTGTAGAGCCCATGCATTATTAGGGTTCCACATTTGGTTTCACTCTCTACTGCCACTGTTTTTAAATTCTTAATTATTTATGAATTAGAGGACCTGCATTTTTATTTTGCACCGAGCCCTGCAAATTATGCATCTGATCCTATACCTGGAGTCAATAATTATCAAGATTTTTGCTACATTTTCTTCATCTCTTCCCTTTTAATTTTTCTCCCCTCCCCTTATATCTGTTGTTTTCTTTCTTCTGAACTGTTTTAAAGCAAATCTTGAACATCACTTTACTCTGATGTGCTTCAGCTCTACAAAATATGGACATTTTTTTACTTAACCACAATGCCATTATCACATTTAATAAAACAAGCAGTGATTATTTGGTATTATCTAACACTGCTTCACAATCACACTTCCCCAAATGACTTGAAAATGTCATTTACTGTTTTATTTTATTTTTTTTAATTACGAAGCTCAAGGGGTGCCTGGGCGGCTCAGTTGGTTAGTGTCTGCCTTGGGCTCTGTGTTGCATAATCCCAGGGTCCTGGGATCCAGCCCTGCCTCTGGCTCCCTGCTCAGCAGGGAGTCTCCTTCTCCTTCTCCCCTGCCCCTCCCCCTCCCCCCACTAGTGGTTTTTTTTTTCTCTCTCTCTCTCTCTCAAATGAATAAATAAAATCTTTTTAAAAAAGAATTTTGAAGTTCAAACAAGGTCCGTATATTATGTGACACATGTCCCTTAAGTCTACTAATCCTGGAGAAATCCTATCGCTATTCCCACCTTCGACTTGTCACAGGAACAGTGTCCCTTGTCCTATAGATGGTCCTGTGTGGTTTTTTTTTTGTTTTTTTTGTGATGGTATTATCTAACTTGTTCTTGCATCCTCCTTTTTTCGTATACCGGAAGCTATCTCTAGTTTTGATTTACTGTAAGTGTTCTTGGCAAGAATGCTTCATCGATGGTGCTCGATGCTTCCTCCTGTGTTCATCAGGAGGCATCCACTGTGTTTGGAACCACTTTTCATGAGGCTAAGATTCATCAGTGGATTTGGCAGGGGACAGCCTGACTGCTCCATTGTAAAGTTCCCCATTAATTTTTCACACAACGATCTCTTCTATTGATTTTTATTATCTAAATCAATTATTTCATTACATGATTACAAAAATCATGATTTTTTAATTCTGTTATTTCTCTTTGTTTATTAATTAGACTTCTTCTCTGAAGTACCTTCCCTAATTAACTAGAGCTATTTGGAGCCCACTTTTTCTTTTTCTTTTCTTAGATTTGTCTTAAGCAATTATGTTAGTTAACTTGATATGCTAGTTATGTATTTTTTAATACGCTTGAAATTAGACACACGATTATTAAAATAAAAAAGGAAACCACTTATATATAATCCAGTGTCACCCGTTGTATTCCCAGTGGCATATGTGCCAGGTGTGGGCAAACATTATTTTCCCTGCCTTACAGATGAAGAAACAAAGGCATAGCATGGCTGAGCAACATTCCTTGGATAGGTCTTAGACTAGAACCCAAGTGTTTTGACACAGAGTCAATCTATAACCACCACAATCTAATAGCACTTTTCTGAGTGGCTGAAGTTTTGTATATAAAAAAGGCTGATTTTTGAGGTGGTACCAAGACAATGCTTTTATAATGGCAAGCCTGTGAGAAAGCCCAAAGCTCTCAGATAATTGATCTATGTTCTCACTTTCAGCTGGTGCTGACTCCGTGACCAGTATGATTAATTGTGCTTTCAGGTTTAAATCAATAATCTGAGCATATTAGAGCCTAGATTGACCTAATAAACTTCTTAAACTTCCCAATCTAAGGCTTTGTAGCTTTTGGATGAAACATTAAAAAAACTTCTTTTGTTTTTTCTTTGTCATCCTTCATGACATCCTTAACGATATCTCTGTAAGACAACAGATAGAAACCATCATTGTTTTTAGAAAGGAAAGGCTATTTTGCACAAATCAGCCTAGTCAAGGCAGAAAGCTAAGTTTTCTTCAGGCAGACACCCCCAACCCCTTGAAGCACAAGAGGAACTTTTACCATGCCTTTGTGGAGTCCCTATAGCACAATCTGAACATTTACTAGTGAAATTTAGATGCAGAAGTTTTGAGCATTGTCTCTGACCATTTCATTCTATTTGCCTTTCCATGGTAGTGGGATTAAAAGTCACGCTGAGGACCTTGGAGGGGTTCCATCTGTTGTGATGTATGTGCTAAACATTATCGAGGAGCCACAGAAATCAGGTGGAAGAACTAGCTGGAGCAAAAGCAGAATCTACCTTGCAAATTTAATTTTTACTGGGAAGGTATCAAACCACCCTTGTTTGACAGTGATCTCTTCTTGGATAATATAGAGAAAGAAGATAGAAACATGTTAGTTGTTTTGCGTCATTTATGGAATTTTAAACTCTTATGAGGAATTTAGTCTAATCAATTTGCAGGTAAGAAAACTCACACCCAACTAGTTTAAATAGTTTATCCCAAGATTATCAGCTAATTCGTTGTCGATCTACAACTAGAGCTCAAGTTTCCTGAGTTCCTAAGGTACTGTATCAATTAAAGCTATTTGATTGTAAGCAACAGAAACTGATTCTAACTTGAGCAGAAGAGTAATATATATAGGTAGATTTAGAGTGGTTTACAAAGTCTTATGTCAATTTTATTACACATTTTTTTGGCGGGAAAGTGAGGAGTAGAAATTGTTAGGTAACAAGAAAGTGTATTTTAAATTTAAAAAATCATAACCATCATGAAGAGAATAAAAAATATATTACTTCAAAAAAGAGATCATGACCTGAGCTGAAACCAAGAGTCGGGTGCTTAACTGACTGTACCACCCAGGCACCCCTATCTTTTTTTTTTTTTTTTTTTTTAATGGTTTTGGTCCATTAGGCCATTTCCACCTTTGGCTATTGTGAATAGTGCTGCTATGAACGTGCATATACATTTATCTGTTTGAGTCCCTGCTTTCAGTTCTCTTGGGTACATTCCTAGGAGTGAAATTTCTGGGTCAAATGGTACTTCTGTTTAACTTTTTAAGAAACCATTAAGCCATGTTCTACTCAACCATTTTATTTTCCCACCAGCAATGAGTGATAGTTCCAATTTCTCTGTATCCTTGCCATTTTTAGTTATTTTCCATTAAAAAATTATTACCATCCTAATTGGTGTGAATGAGTACCTCATTGTGGTTGTGATTTGCATTCCACTGTTGACTAATGATGTTGACATCTTTTTATGTGCTTTTTGGCCATTTGTATATCTTCTCTGCAGAACTGTATATTCAAATCCTTTGATTTTTTTTGTCTTTTTGTTGTCGAGTTATGAGTTCTTTACATACTCTGAATACTAGTCCCTCATCAGATATATGATGAGCAAATATGTTCTCCCATTCTATAGGTTGTCCTTTTACTTTCTTAATAAGGTCCTTTGATGCACAAAAGTTTTTAATTTTGATGAAATGTAATTTATTTTTTCTTTTGTTGCTCATGCTTTGGTGTCATATGTAAGAATCCATTTCCAAATACAAGGGTCCTTACCCTTACGTTTTCTTCTAAGAGTTTTATGATTTTAGCTCATATTTAGATCATTGATTCATTTTGAATACATTTTTATATATGATGTGAGGTAGGAATCTAGTTGTCACAGCACAATTTATTAAGGAGACTTGGCACTCTTGTTGAAAATCAGTTGATAGACATGAATTTTTAGTGTAGATCATGAGACTTCAAAGATTATCTCCCTTGTGGAGTTTGCTTAGAGCCCTGCTATGCAGAAAGAATGGTGCTAGGCAGCAAATACAGCCTACCACATAGCCCATCCATTGACCCTTCTTACTGTGAAATTCTGGTGTACACATACTTTTTTCTGTTGAAATTCAGCAATAGTGACTTGCAAGAATTTCACGCTTGTGAGTTTGTGAATTTGAGGTAATTATTAAAAGAAAGATCTGGGAGTTGAGTGTAAGAAACATAGACAAAGTGGAAGGTAGAGTAAGAACAAGAGTCTTACTATTCATCTTGTCTCCATGTTCTGTATATATGTTGGAAGCTTTCCTTCTATACCACGCTACCCCATTGAAATATAATGTGAGTACTATATGTAATTTTACATTTTCTACTAGCTACATTAAAGAGTAAAAAGAAGCAGATAAATTAGTTTTAATAATAGATTTTATTCAAAACATTACTTTTTCACCCTGTAATCAAATATTAAAAATATTAACAAGATATTTTACTTTTTCTCATACTAAGTATTTAAAATCTGTTTTTACACTTATAGCACATATCAATTTGGACTAGCTTCATCTCATGTGACTGGTGGCTGCTACATTGGACAGTACAGTTCTGTACCTGGGATTGGCAGACTTTCTCTATAAAAGACCTGAGAACAAGTATTTTTGGCTTTCCAAGCCATGCAATCTCTGTAGCAATCATTCAACTCTGCTTTTTAAATCAAAGGCAGCCATAGGTAATACGTAATCAAAGGAGTGTGGCTGTGTTCCAAGAAAACTCTATTTATAAAAATAGGTAGCAGTTCATATTTGGCTTGTGGGCCATAGTTTCCTGATCCCTATTCTAGGTAGTCCCTGTTAGCCCTGTCCTCCACAGATGGGATCTTCTACCCTCCCCCTGCAGTTAATTCCCTAGGCCTATTAGCCCCTTTGCCCATTTTGAGTGTCTTGACATATCCAGCCTCTAGAAATGGGTTTTCTCTGCCCTTTCTGCTTTTGCTGTATCTGAAAGGGGGCGAGATGGGGAGTAGTACTTCACATCTTGGTGGTGACTCCTGTGGGTGGGTGAGGGAAGCAAAAGTGACTCTCAAGTGCTCCGGCCTCAAGATGGAGAATATAAAAGTTACTGCGTACATATGCCTGTGAAGATTCACCTTCTGCCAGTATGTCTCCTGTTCTGATTTCTCTAGATGGCTCTCCAAATCCTTCCCACCCACAAATGACCTCTTCGGGTTTCCTCATTTTGGAAGGTTCCTAGCTCCAAGAGGCTCCTTGTAAGGAGGTTGAAACTGCAACTGTGCCCATCATGTGGACAAGGCACTGTAGCATGCACACTTTAGTGTTTTCCGCACTTGGCACAGTCCTTGCTCATAGGAGGTCCTCAACGAGGAAGTCCTCAGTAAGGAGGTCTGTATTTAATAAACAATGAAATAATAAAGCAGCTCTAGTTCTGGACTCCCATTGCTCAAATTGGCAATAATTTAGTTGCTAAAACGTCCTCTTATATTCTGTAGCTTAAAAATGTTATGCCCAGATGCATAAAAATGATGCTCCTTGATTTACTCACTTGCCATGAGCATCTGAGCCATTAGTTCCCAATGACCTGGCATGCCTTGATTTATTGTTCATTTGATTTAATTTACTGAAGGTGACCTTACTCTGTTTTTCTGCCAGAATTCTGGCTGGATCATGGTTGGTGGTGGTCCACAGGGAATAAATCACAGGCAATGGCTCTCGGTCATATTAGGACTGCCTCTTCAATATAACTTTGATGTGGTGAACACAGGCCTTGAGGCTGATAATGGCATTTTGTAGACAGGCTACAGTGACCTCTAGTTCTTCGAAATGTAGTTGGATTACCTGCAAGGTAATAACATTTTCAGTTGCGGGTAGAATGTGTCACTGTTTCTGGGAATTCTGGAAAAAACAACTTAAACAAACCCCCATACCTTGATTTCCAAAGCTTTGGCTTTATCTGGGCCTGGGGGGTTAGGTTAAGAAAAAAAGTTTGGAACTATTAATCAGATTTCTATGTCTTCAAGAAATATATGTAAATTAGCAACAACACAATCACCAAGTTTTGAGGATGAGACACCTAGACTGAGTTCCACTTTTCAGGCACTTGGACGACTAATTTGCATTCTTCAGGATTTGCTAAAAGAGTTTATAAAGAGTGTGGCTCCAGATTCTGTGTGGTAACGTGTAAGACCTTATGACTGTATATTAATGGAGACTCTGAAAAGGTGTCTGAATTTTACAGTGATAAATTTTAATGACTTCTGTATGTGTATCATTAACAAGCTTCTGGTGGTTACCCAAACTTGTCAACAACACCATTTGCCAGTGCAGATAGTGTCCTTCTTCACCTGAATGTGACCTTGAATTAAAACAAATCACTTTTGTTTATAGTCATTTTCTGCTGAACTAGAATAACTTTGAGATGGTGTTAAAGTATGTCTCTCCTCTGCTCAAAACCTTACAAGGGCTCCTCATTTAACTCCCAGTAAAAGCCCAAATCCTTTCCAGTAAAAAAGGAGGCCCTTCCCCTGTTAGCATCCTATCCCTCTGATCTCCTACCGTTTTTCTCATCTTCCCCTCCCATAGCCACAGGAGCCCTCCTGTTGTTCCTCAAACACACTTGCCATAGGGCCTTTGCTCAAGTTTCTCCTTTGTCTTCTCCCTTTCTCCCTGCTGGCTAACAGCCCATCTCCTTTAATGTAACCTTTTCCATGAAGCCCACTAGATCCACCATAGTTAAAGTTCTAACTGTTCCTTTAGTTCCAACATACGGTTTAATTTAATCACTTATTTTGTTTAGTGTGTATCATCTGTCTCCATCCATCTAAGCTTCCTGAGTAAAAGAATCATTGTCTTCTTTCTTCAGTGATGTGTCCCAAGTGCCTAAATCAGCGCTACCTATTAGAAGTTTCTGTGATGATGCAAATGCATATAGTAGACACTAGTCACATATGCTAATGGAGCACTTAAAATGTGGTTGGTGCACACAAGCCCCCAAATTTTAATTTGATTTAATCTTAATTAATTGAAATTTAAACACACACATGCAGCTACTGGCTACTTATCATATTGGATAGTACAGATTTTGGAAGTTTATAGAGTGAATGAATGAATGTCTAGCTGTTTAGATCAGTGTTTCTTCTTCTTTTGTTTTTTTTAAGATTTTATTTTTAAATAATCTCTATACCCAGTGTGGGGCTTGAACCCCCATCCCCCAGTCAAGATCAAGAGTTGCATGCTCCACTGATTGAGCCAGCCAGGTGCCCCTCTAGATCAGTGTTTCTGGAACTTTAATATGGAAAGGATTCCTGAATTCCTCGGAATCTTGTTAAAAATGCAGATTCTGGGGTGGGGTCCGAGATTTTTTGTTTCTAACAGAATATCTCTGTACACTTTTAAGTTGCAAGACTTAAGAGAACTAATACTGTCATGCTTTTCGTTTGTGTGTTTACTGAGATAAGCCAGGTGCTTCTTCATTTCCTGGACAAGAGACATTACTAAAAATTACCTCTGAGACCCAAATAACAGCCTATGTATCGAAAAGACTACAAGAAGAGAACAATTTATTCCCTTATCTGTGATAAGAATATGATTTTCTGTCCCATTTCTCTTTAATTTGGTTAAATTCAGTTGTGGTTGATTTAGAAGATTTTTTTCTTCAATTCGGTCGCTTTTATGCCAGTCTATAGCTGCCTAATGTGTGCACTTGACTTGGAATCTGTTTTCCCAGGTCACTGAAGATGTGTGCTAGTTATCCTTTACAAAGAATTCTCGAATGTACTGGACTGTGCAGGTCTGAATCCTTCTATTATCTGAGATAGCTGGCTAAATCAAACTCTCACAGTAAAAAAAAAACAAAAAACAACAACAAAAAAGAACCCAACTCATCAATCTTTTCCACTGTTATAATCACATTGTTCATCTACAGAATAAACATCACCCAGTTATTCCCTGAGGGAGGAGTTTAAATCTTGTTCATACACCTTATATTGCCTCAAATCTGTGGTCGTTCTTCTTAATTATCATGTATTCTTTTCCAGGTAGATTTTTGTCAGAGCAGTAAATCTTGGTGCAGATCAATTTGAGGTGTTGTTAGTATTTAACAACAATTAAGGTACTGATGAATATATGTAATATCGCCTGATTTATCATTCCCTTATTGGCTCTTCACAAATACATCAGAGGCGCAATTTACAGAACCTGTCAGGAGACAAAGGGTAAGATCATCTTAAAAAGTCAGCTTTGCTTCTCCCGAAAGAGGATGAGGAAGAGGTGTGCATTTGAACACTTCAGGCAGAAAACCTAGGCTCGTCTTCCAGCCTTAGCTGCTGTGGCCCTGCCTGGCCTGGGCCTGCATGAATGCTCAGGCATCTCAGGGCTACTAACTGGCCCCCAACACATCCTCTGTGTTTTTGACTTATTCTCTTCGCTCTGCTCTACCCAGTTCCTGCACCCTCCCCCCAACAGGACCACCTGAAGATAACCTTTTCAACACTCAAGGCTGACAACAATAATGATTGCAGTGGCGGGTAACATTTGTTGACCAGGGTGCCTGGGTGGCTTAGTGGGTTAAGTGTCTGCCTTCGGCTCAGGTCATCATCTCAGGGTCCTGGGATCAAGCCCCGCATTGGGCTCCCTGCTCATAAGGGAGTCTGCTTCTCCCTCTACCCTCCCCCTGGCTTGTGATCTCTCTCATGCTGTCTCTCACTTTCTCTCAAATAAATAAATAAAATCTTTAAAAAAAAAATCTGTTCACCACTTTTGAGTGCCAGATACTGTGCTAAGCACTTTATGTATGTTGTCTCATTTGACCCTTACTGCAGCGCTCTGAGCCAGGAGTTACTATCCTCTGTGCCAAGATGAAGAAACCGAGGTTTAGAGAAGCCAAATAACTTGCCCGAGTTCATGTGGTTAGTGAGTGGGGGAGCCTGGGTTTGAGCCCAGGCTTTCTGATTCTAAAATCCTTCTTCCTATTAACTCCATTGTGCTGCCCAGACTGCTTCTCCCTGGGAGTTTCCTCCTTCCTCTTGATTGCTTTGAGGCAAATGTCATTAGTGTCATTCATTAACTGGGACCTGGGAATCCTAACTCATGACTCTGTCCCAGCCTTCTCTTAGCACTTTGTACCCACCAGTGCCATTCCCCTCATGTTACACCTTTATGTGGTTGTTCTCCGTACTCAGGGGTCTTGGATGTAGTTTACTTGTCTTTGTAACTCCAGTGTTTTCATGAATTGCACAAAGCTATCTTGACTTTCCCTAATTTGTTTTTCTGTATAGTAAATTTTCCATAATAATGGCAGAACTTGTAGCCATGCTCTGACTTCATAATCACGTAAAGGGGAATATTCACTCCATGTACCATATTTAAATATAATAATCCAATTCGGTAGACCCAACTGAAGCGAAAACCTTTTACAGCCCAACTTCAGTGCTTTGAAGATGAGCCTGGAGGCTCTGCTGAGAGCTTTTAGGTACCTTGTAGTTTAAAACAATGGTCAGTCTGGTGGTGTGCTGGTAAATGTTTAAATTCTTTCTCTCCAGGAAAAAAGTGTCTGTGTGTGTGTGTGTGTGTGTGCGTGTGCACATGTATGTGTTTATTATCAATTTTACTGCATAAAAGATGTCTAGCCTATAATTTATAAATAATAAAATAATCACTACTCTTTATTTCAAATTCTGGATAGCCAATCAATTCTCATACAAAACTTGTGCTGATTTTGTCAAACTCTTATATCCAGAGCCAGTCTGTGTTTGCAGTTGATGAACAAGTGCCATTCTGTCACAAATACTGTATAATAGTTTTAAATCCTGGAAAAATACGGCATTAATTTTGTTTATTCCACTCAGAATATAACCGCTACAGATGTGGCCCACTTTAAATTTAATCTGCATGTTCTCTATCGCTCTCAAATCAACAAAAGAATATCCAGCTGTGATTTGTGGCATTTGCCTGTTTGGCTGATGTCAAGCTACCCATGTGACTCCACTGAAAGTGAATTGGGAAGAGAAGCACAGCAGCGCCCCCTTAGCCAGCATCTCCACCATACAGATGTAACAGATGCAGATAAACCTTAAGAGTACGGATAATAATAAAATGATTAGGAAGGGATGAGCTTTGTGTATTTATTACCTTTAAAAATATTTTTATTGAGGGGCACCTGACTGGCTCAGTAGGTGGAACATGCGACTCATGATCTCAGGGTTGTGAGTCTCCATAGATTGCTTAAACATAAAATCTTAAAAAATACAAATTTATTTAATTGTAAGTTTTATATTATAATTTACATAGTTATATAACCTAATGTTTAATAATGGCTGTGTTTAACAGCTAGCTTGCAAAATTCCTGAAGTTCAACTCTAGGCTCCTGTAAGCCTAGAGGTAGCTTCAGCATGCCACGGGATCAGTCTGTTGCCTGGTGGACTGGGGAGGCCTCCATCCAGCCCATCCCGAAGATGTGACCAGAGGCTCTTGGTCTTGTCACGAGACCAGAGGCTCTTGGTCTTGTCACGAGACCAGAGGCTCTTGGTCTTGTCACGAGAAAGAATTCAAGGACAGACACAATACAGGGGATGAGTAGACAAGCAGGAAAGTTTATTAAAGTAAAAGTACACTCTTGAGAGAGAGCGAGAGAGGGTGAGCAAGAGAGCTATGCACACTGGAGTTGGGTTTGTATCTTTAATTGACAGTTGTTGACAGGGTGGAATATTCATTACTTGGGCCGGGGATTTCTTGGAAGCCAGGTTTTGTGCTTTTTTCTTTCTTATTTGGTCAGGGGTTTCCAGCCTACTTTGTCTGCCATCTTGGGCCTGTCTGGTTTGATCCCCTGTCTCGGGGTTTTGTTTTGGAGTGCTGCCAGGACAGACCTCTGACTTTAGTTGGCCATGACTTTCTCTTTGCTGGCATCCTGTTATAAGACCTCACTTGCTGAAACTAACAAGTCCTACTCAAAAGTGGTGTTTGGTTATCAGACTTGGGCGTGGGGAGGTTGAGGCTTGAATTTCAGCCCTGCCTTTTACTTTCAGCTTATAGGGTAAATTAATTACTGTTTGTTAAAGCACATTGTAAGTTATAAACCATTTTACAAGTCTTAAGATTTCCCAGATCGGTATAATGCTAAGTGAAATAAGTCAGTCAGAGAAAGACAAATATCATATGATCTCACTCAAATATGGAATTTAGGAAACAAAACACACAGAGAAAAAAAAGAGACAAATGGAAAAAAATCCAAACACAGGCTCTTAACTACAGAGAACAAACTGGTGACTCCCAGAGGGGAGGTGGAGGGGGGGATGGGTGAAATAGGTGAAGGGGATTAAGAGGACCCTTATGATGAGCACTGAGTAACGTACAGAACTGTAGAATCTTTATATTGTACATTGAAACTAATAAAACACCGTATGTTAATTATACTTCAATTAAAAAAAAAAAAGATTTCCTAGATCAGGCCGGACAGATGAAAATAAAGTACGGCTGATATTGTTGAGTCTCCTCTTCAAGCCAGGCCCTGTGCTAAGAACTTCACATGCATTATCTTGCCTAGACTTCTTAGGAGATAAATACTACCACTGCTCTCATTCTAAAGAAGGGAAAACCAGTGTTTAGCAAGAGTCAGTGGCACCCTGGTCGGTACTGGTGGTGGGACTCAGAGCCTTGCCCCAGAAACACTCATGGCTTCTGCTGAGGAAAGCAGAGATGAGAGGAAGAGACAGAAAGCAGAGGAAGAGTACAAAGCACTCTTTTTAAATCATCTTTCTCTTTTCTCCTCCTCCTCCATTTTTCTTTCTGATGTGGGTATGGTGGTGGGAGAATGTCCCTTTCTTCCCACTGAGTGTAAAATAACTCCATGCTCGTTGCAGAACAACAGGAAATTTACAGAAGCATAGAGGTAGAAATAAAAATAACTTCTGATTTCATCACCCAGAGGTAACCAAGATTTTAACTTGTAGGAGTATATATCAATAAACTTTGAGTCCATAACATATAAAATGTAAATAATAGGGGTGCTTGGATGGCTCAGTTGGTTAAATGTTGGACTCTTGGTTTCCACTCAGGTTATGATCTTATGGGTCATGAGATTGAGCTCTGTGTGGGGCTTCATGCTCAGCAGGGAGTCTGCTTGAAGATTCTCTCCCTTTGCCCCTCCCCTGACTCAACTCTTTCTGAAATAAATAAATCTTTAAAAAATGTAAGTAATATATAATACAGTAAATATCATCATATACTTTTATTTATTGAACAGTTACTTAACTTTCTATTGTTACTTCCTGAGTTTGGAAAGAATAATCCTTTTCAGAGCTGTAGTCCTTGACTATTTGGAAAATAACTTAGGGGCTGAAACTACAGAAACAGAAGCTGCATATACTCACCATATCTTTTCCTATTTATTGCAATCTTTTCCCACTGAAGATAGCCTCCAGATATATTAGCTAGCAGCATATGAGTAGTTTGAGCTTAACTTCTGTTTCTTACCTTTTTCCATCTCCTGGTAGACAGAAAGTAGGAGAGTCAACATTTGGACGGTCCAAATATTCACTATGTATTTCCTGAATAATTTCATATTTGATCTAGTATTGAGAATACTTGCTATTATATCCATGCACGATGTGTAAATCTGAATTCTTCTGAATTCTGTTAGTGCCTGTTGACAAGGAAGAAAGGAAAGATTTCCATGTCAGAAGGGCTTATCGTTCAAAAGGGAAAACCAAACCAAAATTCACAACAGGGTTCGGGCTAGATTTTCACACATCTAATAGGGTGGAGACATTGCCCATGAAGAACAAAATCCTATGGAGTGACATTTGGTCACTGACCTAACTAAGGGTACTTCTGGGGCCTTTAATCTACTGCGGCAACAATTGTATTTGACCACAGTCGGTGAAACGTTTCCCCTTTTTACATTCAGTTATGTGACCAGTGGAACCATTTAATAAGCTCGGCCCTGGAGCTCATGATATATAGGTCCTATGTGGTTTGGCCTAATAAATCCTTATCCCGTCTTGATCTTCAGATGTCTAACAGGTCATATTCTGTGAAAGAAGTGTTTTTAGATTTTTCACGTAAGATTATGTGGTTATTTTCTTGTTTAAGGTGACCAAGCTCTATGGAGTTGGAAAAATAATGTTTGATTGGGAAATAGAGGGTAGAGAGAAGGCAAAGAAGGGGTATTTTGTATTGACCGTTGCTAATTATAGGCAAGGTGATGCTTAAAACATAATGTTTATAGCTTTTATGACCATTGTCTTGAAAAAAATGGCATACAGGATGGTTAGGGCTCAAAGAAGACAAGCCGTCTTTTTGCACATTAATCTGAGTTGCTCTGTAAAGACTGGTTCCTGAGAAACTGTAGTGGTTACTAACAGAAGCAATGGTCTAGTGTATTTATTTTATAGCATTTTGTTAATAGCGATGATCACATTTTGTTTTAAAGATAAATTTTTAAAATCATAAAATTTGTTCTCTTTTGAAATGTTTTGATAATTTGATTTAAATTACGGTTTTGTTACAGTATAGATTCAGTCAGCATTGCTAGAATATTTCAGCGTTATATGTTAAGTGATAACAAGCTTCTCTATGATCTGTTTTTCTTTCTTTATCCATACTTTGTTCCACACATGTAACCACAAACCCATAATTATATAGATTTTTTTTCCTTAAAAAGAAAAAGAAAAGCCAGACAGAAGCTCTTCCCATCAGAAATAAAACTCAGCCTTACCAGAGAATTTAAAGCTTAGTAGAAGTCTTAGCTGGGCCTCTTTAGAGAACTCAGTGTATCCGTTTTCTACTGTTGAGTTGAAGAAAGTATTTAGAGTTTGCTTCTCTATTGTTTGATTAGGTTTTCTTTTAGGGAGAACAGGGTTGAACTTCATATAAAAAAGGCTTAGTGTCATATCTATTTTTGTAAAAGTGAGTCCTTCGGAGTTTAGTCTTTCTCCCTCCTTTTTCCTCCCCAGAAACGGATTTATAAGACTGACTCTGTGTAGGTCATGTGCAAAGACACTTTGATGACAAGAATAAAAACTTCGTGTGCCACAGTATCTCTTATGTTCTGTTTGCATCATAAATTTCATTTTATAATATATGTCATATTATCCCATTTCCCCCCCAATTCATGATTGGCTTTTATGAGACTGTCCAAGATGAAAATCCTATGAATACATGAAGATGTTATCTTAGATGTTCCTTTTACTCCGGCGCCTGGGGACTAGGCATCCAGACTTGAATAGAACAAGAAATGACAGCTTTTCTCAGAGAGTTCTGAATAGGAATGGGAGAGACGTTCCTGGCAGCCAGCTCCTGGACAACGCTTAAAGCTATAGAGAAAAGAGTCTCCTTTTGCACTAGGACACCAAAGTATAAAGAGAGTTAAATGTGCTGCATGACATCATACTACCCAGAATATGAGTGTGAAAGAACATACAAGACACTAAATTTTTGGAATCTCATTAGATCCTGCTAAAACAGCAGTTCCTGTTCCCACACGCAGTCATCCATTAGACTTCCTAGTCAATATGTTGAAGAGACTCAAAATATACTTATTGATTGGTCTTACTTTCAAAATGTACTATTGGCTTGCTCATTCTTTCCTCCCTCCCACCTCCTGCATGCCCCTACCACACATAGAATAGTACCTTGTAAGGGTCAAAGGATAAAAAAAATAAATAAATAAAAACAGGGCTGAACCATTTTATATTGGGGACTTACCAAAACAGTTTTAAATCCAACTAATAAAAGTTCTTTATAACCAGTCTTAACTGTTTGAACTAATCTCCAATATATCTTATAACATACTGCATATTCTAGACAAACAATACACATAGAGCTAATTATGAGGTAGACAGGGGTGCATTGTAGTTTATAGATCAGAGGTTTTATAGATTAAAAAATAAGTGTATAGATCCCTTCCAAGACAGTTTCCTCCTACGGAAGGCCAGGACAGCCTAATTTTTCTGCTAGGTAAAAACAGGAAAACCAAACTTCAAATCAGAAATTGTCATTTAGGGGCGCCTGGGTGGCACAGCGGTTAAGCGTCTGCCTTCGGCTCAGGGCGTGATCCCAGCGTTATGGGATGGAGCCCCGCATCAGGCTCCTCCGCTATGGGCCTGCTTCTTCCTCTCCCACTCCCCCTGCTTGTGTTCCCTCTCTCGCTGGCTGTCTCTATCTGTGTTAAATAAATAAATAAAATCTTTAAAAAAAAAAAAAGAAATTGTCATTTAACGTAATTGTTCATGCCTTATTTATTCCATTATAGTGAGGATGACTGCTGGTCTGTCTAATTTAGAATCTCAGTGGTATTCTGTCCAGTATATTGTCTTTAAGGTTTATCAGCTGTGCGATGGAGCTGAACCATTTGTGTTTTACTGAAGACAGACACATCAAAAGAGAATAAGAAGCCCGGGGACAATGGAAGTAGTTACAACAGAGGTTTCAGTGTGAACAGGTATTTGTCCTGTGCATGAGACAAATACTCACCCCCCGGCCCACGCCAAAAAAAAAGTATAAATAGGTGATTAAACTAGGCATGCTGTGATATATAATTTATTTTCAGTGTTGCCAATCTGGTTTAGTAGCAAAGGGAGAATAGTAGAAAGATTATTTTACCTTATCTTAGTGGCCTTAAAAATCTTTGCTTTTGGGGGGCACCTGAATAGCTTAGTTGGTTAAGCATCTGCCTTTAGCTCAGATCTTGATCTCAGGGTTCTGGAATCGAGCCCTGCATCCTGCTCCCTGCTCGGCAGGGAGTCTGCTTCCCCCTCTCCCTCTGTCTTCTCCCCTCTGCTCATGCTCTGTCTCTGTCTCTCTCAAATAAATAAATAAAATCTTTATTAAAAAAAAATCTTTGCTTTGGACTCTCGTTGCTGGAATGATATATCATGTTGGTGGACTCTTCTTTATGGGTATCTGACTGATGGACAGTCTCATGGGCCTGAAGGAGGTTTGTTTCACAGTTACATCTCTTTGGTCTTTAAAGTTAGGAAAATCAAAATTAAATTAGCTATTTGGAGAAACAAAAAATTGGACATTTACTTTTCCTTCAAACTAACATAAGTGGTAAATGTACATGGCGTTTAAATTCCTTAACAGCAAGTTAGTTTGCCATTTGCTCACAAATAAAGGTTCTAGAATTTTCCTGCATCTTTCCTAAATTGGAAACAAAACAAAACACAATCCAAAGCTTTATTTTGTCATCATCAGTCACATATGTCATGGAGCTGTATTGGTGATGGCCTCTTCTGGAGTCAGGGAAATATGTATTAGAATCCTGTTTCCATCACTGGCTAGTTGGTTGACTACTGGAAAATTATTTACCCTTTCTCAGCTTCAGTTTCACAGTCTGTAACATAAAGATGATGAAAGTACTTACCTGAAGGATTGTTACAAGATTAAATTGGATAATGCATATATATACTGCCTGCCACATAGTAAGTGTTCAATAAATAATTGTTATTTTTAGGATTGTTATTAATCTGTCTTAGAGCTCTAGTCCTATTGCTGAGTTCCAGTAGGGCTGTTGGTGTTTGCTCCCCGCCCCCCATCTTCTTTTTTCCTTTTTGGTCAACTGCCCAAATTTGAAATGTTCTTTGTTACCATCCCTCCCAATATTCTGTGGCAGTTCTTTCTTGTGCATCCACTTCTGCATGAGGCAGGCATTCCTTTTCAGTATCAGCTGATTATTTCTTGTGATTCTGAGAGATATTATAGATTAAATCAATGCCTTTATTGAGAAAGATAATGTTCTTCCATTACAAAATTTTTCACATTGTTATTTCAGCAAATCATTCATTCATTCATTCATTCATTCATTCATTCATTCATTCATTCATTTTTTAAGCATCTGGGGAGTGTATTAGATACCAAAATGACAAAATTGAATGAATCCTGGACCTTGTCTTGAGGGAGTCTAATGTGAGCTCAGATATGTCCCTATTCATGGCTGATAGAAGTGCAAGTTTTCTGAATGAGACACCTGGTTCATACAAAGGGAACAAACAAAACTGTCATGGGAAATATAGCCTAAGTTTTTCAAAATTTGTGTTGCTAGCCTTCATCATTCTTGAATGTATCTAGAAGTTGCCTTAACAATATCCATAACTGTTTTTTTCAGCCCATCTTCTAATTAAACTTGTTTCCCTTCAACGAACGTTCAGAATAATTAAAGCACACACGCACATTATTATTTTCAGTGTTCTCATTACTTGTGTTGCAATAAGATTGTTTTGTAATATTTTGCCCTTGCACGTGTACAGGTCAGCTTTTGTGGGAAAACCCGGCGTCTACATCCTTGTAATTTGCTTCTGTATTCCTATCATTGTACAGGCTTCCAGAACATATCATGTTTATAAATTTATTCGGGTTCCTCCTATGAACTTGCCTTTAGTTTGTGCACACACAGATAATTCACAGGTAGAGTACTCCTCTGGGGAGCCAAGTTTATACTCTATGGTTGCTATAAAAAGCCAGGTGCTCATTTCATTAGTGATGGAGCTGTGCAACTGAGGGTTCTTGGGTACCCTAATGCCCTAAGTTAGATTTCTCACAGAAAGAAACACTGAACAGACACAAAGTCTGGTTTCTGTATACCTGCATAGTTTCAGGCTCTTATCCATAAATGGCCCATTATCAGTAAGGAACTTTGAGGAAATCAGGCAACATAAATGTATTTTTGTTTAAACAGATAGCTCCTAAATGGTAAGTCCCCAAATCCCCTGTGTCTTTCCAACAATGCTTATGCTGAAATTAGCATTTCTTTGTCCTATTCTGTTTCTTTGTTCTACTCGCTCACTTTACTGTTTTGGCAATTTGGTACTTACTTTTGTTGTTTCCTTGTTTTCTACCCTAGGGATAAACTCTTTATTATTTTTTTAAAAAATCTATGTTCCATTAATCACTAGATTCCCATTAATCATTCATCATCTTCCCTTTTCCTCCACTTCTCATCCCTCTGGCTTTATTCCATGCACCTGCTTCTTAAATGGTGGTTAATATGATAAGAGGCCTTGCCTAAGAAATCAGGTGGCTTATCAGCTTTCAGATAATTTCTTAAATGTATTTACACCCTTTTTATGCAAGCACATCTTCTTTGGACCCACTTCCTTCTGTTTGGAAGAGGCCTGTCACATGACAGATGTTCACAGGAGCCTGTGAGAGTAGACAAGTGGAGGAGAAATCTCAGATTGCTTATGTCTTTGAATGGCTTAGTGAACAGTCTTCAACACTTACTAGATTGACCAAATTTTTTAAAAGAGGAAAAAAAGTACCTTTGAAGATATGTATCGTTCTTTGGTGCTTTGACCAATGCTAGTTCTCCGGAAAGTT